>NC_136484.1:181313017-181373017 GCF_053919585.1 Euprymna scolopes | reverse complement strand
GCGCGAACGCAGACCCCACAATTTTAATGAACCACCGTTCTGCCAGATGAACCATACCCATTCCTGTGTCTCGATACATCTTCTATCATTATATGTGATTAGTTTTTTAAAATAGTCAACCATATAGGAGCCTATTCGTGACCACACACACACACACACACACACACACACACACATTCAGATTTATATATATATATATATATATATATATATATATATATATATATATATATATATATATATATATGCGCATATGTATAATACCTCATAAACTGAACTTTTCACAGTTCAAGGTCACTCATGTGCAAGGTGTAACAGCAGCCATGGTAAAGGCAATGTATATAGGAAAGGAGAGGTCTGTTGGAAAAACAAACCAATGCATGAGGATAAAATACACTAGATATCATAGTAATCTCGGGAAGACAAATAAAGAGAGTAGTTTCCTATTGCTTTCCGTCTTAAGTCAGAGTATGCATCTCCCCCAGTGAGTTAAATGCGACCCCAGATATCAACCTGGAAATTTCTACGAGTTGGCGCGGTACGTACAGCGCCTAGCCTTCCCAAGAATATTGCACGGAAGTAATAATACTTATACAACTATCATAAGAATACTTATATCAGTACGCAATCTGGTCTAACCGGAGATACCTAAACATAAAATAACGCATAAAACGTGATCTGACAACTCTTACTATGATTACAAAAAGCTACTCGGAAATCGCTGAAAATTCGATGAATTGGAACAGATACATTGAGAGCATTTCCAGAGCCGCCGCGAGGAAGGTGGACTCTCTCTACCGTGCTAGAAACTTATTTACGCCTGAAAGTATCTTGTAACTCTACACCACCATTGACCCATGTATGGAGTATTGTTGTCACATTTGGGCTGGTGCATCTGGTACTAGTCTTTCGCTCCTGGACAGGGTTCAAAAGAGAGTCGCCAACCTGATAGGTCCTGAACTGTCATCGAAACTTCAACCTCTGTCCCATCGACGAAATGTTGCATCCCTCTGCCTGTTATACAAGTATTTTAATGGTGAATACTCTGACGAACTACACGCCCTTGTACCCCCTAGACAAAAATACCTCCAACAAACCCGACAATCAGCAAAATCCTTCCCCTACACAGTAGAGATCCTTAGATGTAAGCAGGCTTTCTATTATAATAGTTTCTTCCTTAGAACTGCTAGACTCTGGAAACCCCTTCCGGGATTCTGTTTTCCTAACTGTACTGACATGCAGAAGTTCAAGTGCAATGTGAACAGACATCTTGCTGCTCATCTCCCTACATAGTATCCCTTCAACTTCTGTTCCCGATAGAAGCCCCCTATATCAAAGTGGCACTGTGCCTTGTTTGGAGTGAAAATAGAGTTTAAAAAATCCATAAGATATCAATGCATAAACAAATCAAAACTAAATTATCAATTAGAAAATAATTCAAACGGATTCGTTTTGGACGAATAGTTGTTATGCAAACATTATAACTCAAATAAACTTCAATCCACGTGATCAAATAAATAAAAGAAGTAAACACCCTTTTCAGCTTTAAACATAGCATAATTTCCTATAAAATTCGATATATTACATCAAAATATATGGCGCCATGATTCAACATAGCCTAAATTCAGCTTGCTACCGATGCAAATCTCAAATAGTCAAATAGAATTACCCTGATAATTTTTTTTTTACACAGTGATCACCACTTATCAAGGCCCGGAAGCCACTCAGGGATAAGGGTTATTGCAAGTACATTACGTTAGTGTGGAGATTTGATGAAGTGTTTACTTAAGGGGGCGGTTCATTAGAAATTTGTTAACGTTGGACTTGAAGACATCCAAGTTGTAGTCCTGTGGGAAGCAGGCAGACGGAACAGAGTTCCGCAGGCGTGCAGTTCTAAGAAAGAAGCTTTGTTCATGGAATCCACGTTTTGATTTAGGCACAGATATAGAGTGGGAGAAATTTTTCACAGTGGATTCAGCTAGACGGGTGTTTTTCGTGAAAGATAAACTATCAGACAAACATTTAATGTTCAAATAACACAAAAAGAAAGGAATAGGTGAATTTATATAAAAAAGAAAATAGAAAAACGAAAGCTCATATAAAAAAAAGTAAACAGTAAGAATTCTCAAACCATTTTTCTTATATTATTTTATTTCAGCTTTGCATCCGAAAAAATAAGTACTTATATTTTAAACCTACGCATAAGGATAAGATACACTTTATATCATAAAACGAAATGCTGTGGAGATAGGATGTATGAAAATAAACAAAAAAATAAACAATTAAATATCGAAATAAATAATCAAAAACAAGAGCTTTAGTAGTTTCTTTCAGATCAACTAACGTCTTCCGAAATATGTTTTCGGAAGACGCTCTTTGATAGCAACGAAATTAATAAAACTTTCGTTTTTTTTTTCAAATAATTTATTCCAATGTCTTTCACATGTGATTTTTACAATAATCCAATCCATTACCATAATCTAAGTATATACACATTACAAAATATTTTACTTTTATTTCTCTAAATAATTTATAGTGTTCAATTAATCCTTTACTTATGTTTTAAACTGAGAAAACATTTTCTTTTTTAATCATTTTTGGTGTAGTAAATTGTACTGATAACAATATGTTATGTAGTTTTGTTTCTGACTATCAAAATATGAGGATGCAGGAGTTGGTCGTCACAACCGATAGACAAGGACTGTTAATTGAACAATGACGTCACGTATAGTAGACAAAGCATCAAGGTCTGTCGAGCATACAGACTGTCAATAATGAATGACAGCTCTTTGTAAAAACGATGATGAAGTTTTTTTTAAAAATAAATTGAAAAAAAGAAAGAAAACGCCCATCATTTATGCTTAAATTTAACTTTATTCAATATTAATTAAAAAAATAAACAAAAATTAATTTGAAATGAAAAATTGTATATATTTCAATGAAACAAATGAAGTTGAACTATTACGATCGAGAATGCAAATTTAAAAACAAATAAAAATAGCAGGAAATTTTCACATTTTTTCAGTAGACGTATGTGACCAGGCGTGTGTTGCCCCGACAGATCGCTGATCACCAACGTCGTGTGTGTCGTGGTATTTTTCATTCACTATGTTTTTTAAGGCCGCATCATCATTTTCTCGCTGGCGACTGTCGATGGTAACACACGTGGGTTCACAAAATAGATATATTAAAATAAGTTGTGGAACAAAAAAACAAAAAGAAGAAAAACACAACGCCAATGCTTCACATACATATCAGATGGAATCTGGGTGTGTGTGTGAAACTATAGTCCAACCCCCGCGTACTACCAAGGCTAGGCTCGTCTGTCAGTCGCAATTCCTCTCTATCTCTGTTTGGAAGTCAGCTCTAAAAAACTGTTCATACGTGTCGCTATCAGCTACCATTCGTCGCAATCGACAGCTCGATGTCAACTAACTTTCTCCTCTGCGTTGATATCTGAACTCCCCCCACCCCCGGTCACCCAGAAGCTGTCCTTCCCTTGTCATCTGTAGGCTTGTATTGTCATTGTCAAATCTGCAGGTTTGATCTAAAAATACCAACAGATTCATTGTTTTTTACTTCTCATTTTATTGTTTATTGTAGGACACTTCCTATTCCTTTGTTTATTGCCACCCCCCTCTTAGCACTTAGTGACTCAAGTCCACCTTAGATCCACCCCATAGTATCACACATATGTGAAAACCTGGAGATTTACCAAAGACGCCAACAAACGAAAAAAAGGTAAAAATATTCTAATATATACCAAATAAATGTTAAGAAAGGCAAGATAAGTTACTCTTCTGCTTACCTGGATAAGTGTTGTATTAACATATATTAACGCTTTTAATCGATTCGAACAAAAAGCTAGTATCGAGTTGGTAAATTAAACCGACAACAATATAACCTACTGCGAGACTTCCGGTTGTCTCGACTATTGCTTACTAGCCGCTATATAAACTTGACGTCATAAATCAGTTAACTGGTCTTTCTCTCGGTGGATAATTCATACCAAAACCCAACTGTCTGTATTACCTCAAATCTCCGCTATCTACACCACCTGATTCAACTTAACCATTCCGCTAACTTTTACGTATAAATGTATCAGCGCATTTCGGGATCAAGCATTATAAGGCATAGCGAAGTAATTTGATGGATTGGGTAAATAACGCTATAGTTAACATCTAAAGCACTGATAAGTAACACGTATGGGAAAGAGGAGCAACTGCTCATGCATCATTTGAATGTCGCAGCGGGAAGCCGTCGGAACGACCATGAAAGAACCATTAGAGGAAACAAATTCAGTTCGAATGGGCGAAGTCTGATTACTGGAAATGTCGACAGAGATGGCCATAAAAATAGCACTCAGCTTCGATACGAACGTCTTCCGGTCAATGATGATTCGTTACTCATCGGTTTGACGTTTACTGAAAATACACTTAAAAAGATTATCTTTTAGAAGTCATATGTAAATGTATGGCTGCGTGAAAGATTATGTGTATGCGTGAAGAGTATTATAATCAAATATGAACCAGTGTTTGTATTTGTATCTTAACACATGCGTGTATATATATATATATATATATATATATATATATATATATATATATATATATATATATATATATGACGAGAATTGAGAAAATAGTATTCCGACAACATAGAGAAATAAAAACAAACAAACCGAGTTATGTGTTCATCAACGGTTTTTCTTTATTTCAAGAATTCCTCTGGACGAATAAGATTAAGAAAACAAAAACATTAGTACAAATACTTGCGCATGAACAATGTTCATATATTTTTACAGGTGTTTTTGTTTTCTTCATCACATTCATCCAGAGCAATCTCAAAATAAAGACAAAATGTTGATGAACACATAACTCGCTTTGTTCCTTTATATGTATAAACCAAAGCAAAATATGATGAAAGTAAAAATAAAATAGATAAGCCTCATAATTTATTATACCATACCTGTTCACACTGAAACACTTATCACAATATTCTGTGGATCTATATTAAAAAAAAACTTTGTGACATATTTCCATTCTATGGAGGTCAGGCGCGAATATATTATACCATATTTCTTTAAACTGAAACATAATTATCAAAGCAGCGTAGCGTAATGGTGAGAAGCCTTGACTGTTATCTAAGACGTTGGGTTTCGATCCTGGCTTAAGGAAGTTGCTTGTCTAGCCACTCTGAGGAGCTGTGAGACAGCGAAACATAACTGTATGTGGATGACTATATATATATATATATATATATATATATATATATATATATATATATATATATATACTAGCATTTCAGGCCGGCGTTTCATGGGTGTTTGGAGGTTATGTTGTGCAAAAAAAAGTGGTCGATTTATTTAACTATGACCCTTAACATTTATTGATTTGAGCTCAAATCAAGTTATTAAGTTAGATCCATGTCCAAGGAACTTTTATCTAAAATTTAAATTGTCGGAGGAGTTTAGTAGAGTTCTCAAATGTCAAATCGTTGAACTTTGACCCCTTAACAGCAATATTTCTGGCCGAAAATCAACCACAAAGATTTTTCCAAATCTCAGTACCCTGTATATAAAATTTCAGATAGAAATCGCAGATAGATATGAAAAGTATTAAAGTTTGTGCCTATTTCCAATCTATGGAGGCCAGGCGCGAAGGAAGACCCCACAATTTTATTATACCATCCCTATTTAAGTTAAAACATACTTATCAAAGTATTATTATGTACATCTATGTCAAAAACACTTGTAAACATTTTTTTTTAATTTTTAAATTTTTTATTTCAATACTTTGTGGACCAGGCGCGTACGCAGACCCCACAATTTTAATGAATCATCATTATGCCAGATCAAACATACCCATTCCTGTGTCTCAATACATCTATCATTATATGTAATCAGTTTTCTATAATAGTCAACCATATAGGAGCCTATTCGTGACCAGACACACACACAGACGTTCATTTTATGTATATATATATATATATATATATATATATATATATATATATATATATATATATATATATATATCCACACAGTAAAAATACACAAACTCCTACATATATAAATATGAATTCGTATTCCTGTCTATTTGTTTGTTTGTATTTTGTTTGTATGTTTGCTCACAATTCGATTAATATATACAAAAGTTCCTTTAGTTTCCTATTTACTTTATTTCTATATATGGCATGATTCTTGATCAATATGCGTTCAAGAGATTACCTCATTTGCATATGACATTAGTGAAAATTGATTTTACTACATAGCCTTATGTTAGTCATCATTTAGAGCCAGAGAATTGTTTTAAGTGTTCTATTTAAGTTTATTTATATTGATAATATATTCGATTAAATTTATTTTGAATTATTATTACCGACATCGATTATTTTAGAAACCGGTTTCGAGTTATTTCCCCTGAGCGCAACCTGTTGTCTTCTATAATATAACTCTTAATGGTAGGTTTGTGTGAATGTATGTATGTATGTATGTGTATGTATGTATGTATGTATGTATGTGTACACACGCGACGGAGTCTGACCAGATTGGTATTGTTTCGAAGCTCGATCTTTCGGACGACAAATATCGAAAAATTGACTCAAAACATTAATTCCTTCACCCTCAGGGGTCGGTTTTTGGGTCGACATTTTCGCAAAGTCATCGTCTCGGTTGGATTGACTATGCTTACTTTCCAACGCGTTGGACTTCTCGTAGCACAATGGAGACATCGGATAAGACGTCACGTTTTATTTAACCTTTTTCAACCCTTCGCGTTGCTGGTTCGAGCCTACCTGCTACCAGTTTTTTTTTAACAACACCTCTTTCCACCCAGGCTGCATACTATAGTTTTGATCCCCCCCCGCTACTACCACTTTTTTACACCTCCCGCAGCGTTCTCTACTACACCACCTCCACACACGCGGGCAACGCCGGGTACCCCTGATACTGTCGCCGGGTAACCCCGATACTGTCGTTTTTATTCCACCCCCGGGGTTCCTGAGCCAAAACACTTCGTTGAGATCGCGAAATGTTTCAGAAGCTTTCCGGTCTAGCTTGAATTGAAATAAGAAAATTGGGCGATTGTAATTTAAACGATTAGATGGAGCGAAAACGTTCTTTAAAATGATATATGAAGTAAAGGTAGTATAAAGAAAACTTATTTAAAAATACATCATTTGAAATCAAAATTAAAATTTCAGCAAAAACTTTCTTATTAACTTGATTTTTTTTAACTCAATCTACTTTTGGATTGCTGTTCTTACCTTCATCTTTATTCATGCTTTCCACGTGAAAGATACTTCTGACTTATACATTTCTATATTGCTTCCTTAAAAATGACTTACCCCACATCTTCAAGTTTTCAGGTTATGTGCTGACCAGCAAAACATCTTTTATAAAATATCTGTGTACATGTGTGCATAGTCAGCCTATTAATGTTTATTTTGCTACCGTTTTTTTATTTGAATGTAGGAGTGACTCTTTGAAGTCTATAAAGTAAGCAAATTTCTAACTTGTATCCCTTGTGTTGACTAATAAATGTTGCATATTTTAATTTAATTTAATTTGATTTTACAAAATCTTTTAATTTCTTTACACACACACACACGCACATATATATATATATATATATATATATATGCATATACATACATATATATACATATACATACATTTATATGTATATATATATATATATATATATATATATATATATATATATATATATATGTCTATAAAAGTGAAAATGTCTGTCCGTGTGTTTCTCTGTGGATGTACATTTCCATACGCCATAACTCTGTCAATTTTCAGTCTATAGACTCGAAATTTGATATACAGAGATTTGGGAAAATCGATATGATCGGGTTTCGGTCAGAAATTTGGCTATTAAGGGGTCAAAGTTATACGATTTGACCTTTGAGAACTCTACCAAACTCTTCCAAGAAGTTTGGGTCTAAACAATTGAAATTTTAGATAAAGGTTCCTTGGACATGGATCTTACTTAATAAATTAATTTGAGCCCCCAAAAATAAATATTAAAGGGTCATAATAGGGGTCAAAGTAAAAAAAAAATGGACCATTTTTTTTTGCTCAGAATACACCTCCAAACACCCGGGCAACGCCGGGAACCCATGCTAGTATATATATAAAAGTGAACGTGTGTGTGTGGGGGGTGTACATTTCCCTACGCAATAACTCTGTCAATTTTTAGTCTACAGACTCGAAATTTTATATACAGGGTACTGAGATTTGGAAAAATCTTTGTGATTGATTTTCGGCCAGAAATTTGGCTGTTAAGGGGTCAAAGTTCAACGATTTGACCTTGGAGAACTCCACTAACCTCCTCCGACAATTTTGGGTCTAAACACTTGAAATTTTAGATAAAAGTTCGTTGGACATGGATCTAACTTAATAACTTGATTTGAGCTCAAATCAATAAATGTTAAGGGATCATAGTTAAAAAAATTGACCACTGTTTTTGCTCAACATAACCTCCAAACACCCGGGAATCGCCGGCCTGAAATGCTAGTATATATGTATGTATATATATATATATATATATATATATATATATATATATATATATATACATACTGCTGATGCTGTGTGAGTAATGAATTAACGATGTTTTGACGTAACGACAACATTTTTTTAAGGCATTAAATATCTTAACTAGATTATATTCACACACATTTTCTTGCGTCTAGCAAGAACCTCTCGTCAAATTCTTATCATATAGGATTCGTTTATTACAATTAATAACAAAACATATCTTTTAAAACGCAATCATATTATCATATTTGAATCAGGTGAACTCATTAACATTTGACACTGTGAACCAGTATGAGTACCACATTAAAAATGCGATTGCTGTAACCTTTTAAAATGTAAATGAAAATTAAAAAAAAAATATTTTTTGATAATTATACGTTTGTTATCCAGAATTATGCATGTGCTATCTCTAGTTGTCATTTAAATACGAGAAATATTACCTTAAATAAAATTCACACCTGAATATAATTTATTGAAAATAATATTATTGTTAATCATTCGCCTCGCATTTATATAATCGATTACATTGGAAATAGTTGACCTCACCCCCAAAAAATTTCCTGTCAAAACCTAGTCGTTGACTCAAAGAATAAGTAGCTTTTATTAAATTTTAAATATTATTCATCCGATGCCACTTCTATTAAGAAACTCACAACTTGATGGTTTTTTGTTTAGTAGTTTTTGATTGTTACCTGTACATACAACCATACACATGCACACAGATGTTTTATTGTAGAAGATTAATTTAACCAACTTAATCATGATATGCCCCACCAGTAAAATACCTCATCATGTCACACATCCTGTAACATCTGAATAATTCAGATATATACAATGACATTTTCTATATCTATGCGGAAGTTTTTCTATCTACGCGTAAGTTTATAATAAAGGCGTTTCCTTTTTTTTATTCTGTTACATACGTATTAACAAACACCAATAAAACTTATTTATATATTTACTGAGCAAATACACGCTGTGTTTTAAGGGTTTATTTTTTTGAAATAGTAAAAACAAAAGGAAAAATAAGAAATTGAAATAAGAAAATAACGAAGATGAGTAGTTCACAAAACACAAGAAAAGACTTACCTTCAAGGGAGGTAATCACTGATACTTGTCACCATTTTTAAGCATAATATTGTCTTGCCTTGTTTACTGGCGATGTTTTTTTTTTCTCTCGGAATAAGATTGGTTGCTCGGTTTTATTTATTTTGTTTGACAACTTATACACAACGGGCAGAGCTTTGTCAACATTGACCCGCAATATTTACCTCTCTAGTCAATTGCCTTCAGACGAAAAAAAATCTCTGCTTTTTTAATATTGGTTCATATATATTTAGTCTAGATAGTGACTCCGATCTTTCAGACGCTTTATTATTCTTATCTATCCTTTTCTATTCTAATTGATATCGTCACAAAGTATGAGAACTGCGAGTCCGAGTTCAAATCAGCGCGATTCTTCTGGATACTAATGTATAATTAAATAAAGTTACAATTTCTTTGGTGAAAATAGCAACGTTTATTCAATGAATCGTATACAATTCAACGTATAAAATATGTATTGAGGTTTTGACATTAGATAATTTACCTGCTGGTAGCTGGTCTAGTATTTATAATAGCGGTTTAACATACCTTCTTTGAGCAGGAAGTTTCTAGGTAATATTGATTTTACACGCGATTACCAATCGAATGTATATCACAATCAGGGGGAGATGACGACGTTAGATTTTGCAGAATTTTACAGCGAAGTATCAACGCCTTCCATATATATACAGCGGTTGGATATTTCTCAAATGACTGAAGGAAACACGAAATATTTTGACGCCTAGCGATAATAAGTCGTTTTTTATGGAAGTCGCTCCAGACAAGACATGAGACCATTTGATATAAAATGCTAAACATGAAAGATGATTATAGCAAAGGTAGAATATAACCATTCTTCCTCATTTATTACTTCTAATATCAAAGATGCTATTGAGTATAAAATGTATTTAAAAATAAATACCATTCATCACACAATTGTATGCTAATATTGACATGATATATACTTCATTAACTATAATATGTTAAATACAACAAACAAGATAGCATAAGTAATGAAAATAAACATTACTAATCAAATGCAAAATACAATAGATAAGAAATCTAATTTGTAAACACGTTTCGGTAAGTACTCAATTATAATCTCTTATTATACTAAAAGTCTGAATCTGTTTGCCATTATCTCAAATTTTAACATCATGATGTAATTTCTAGCACTACCATATATTAGCTACTATATAATATTCAATAGAGAATTAGCTCTATAATAATAAATACGAATTTTACCTACATTAAAATATTATATTTAGATGAATCTTACGACTGGGAAAAACCGAGCGGCCTTCTAATATTTTATAAATATGATCTGAAATTAAAGCAGTTGTTGTAAAGACTTACAACAGATTGCTAAGGATCCTAATAATAAAATACTAAATATAAAACCCAACATAATCATAAAACTGGTATAATAATCATGAGAACGAGCGATATTTGCAAAGATAACGGAGTGGCTGCTTAGAAACAAGCCGCCACATGTATAAAAATGAGTTACTGTTTTTTTTATTATCTCCCCTTTCATGCTAGAAGTATATATTTACATTTTAATAAATAGTGATATTGTTATATACAATCTATAAATGTCGTGTGTGGGTGTAAACGTATACAATAAACATTACCGGAGCCGAAATCACAATGTAGTATCTGTTTAGCTAGACTTCACCTTTTCTGCTCTCGGTCAGTGGAGGAGGAGTTCTTCATGGAGGAGAAATCCTTCATGATTGAAATAATTTTTATCTTTGTTCCTATCCAAAGTGCCTCTCTTTGGGGAGCTCGATTTTCTCTACATTAAAAACCGATTTGTGTTTAACTCTGCCCTCGTTGGGAGGCAAGTCAGTAGGAACATTGCCTTAGAAAGTTCATTAACATGCAATTCTTAACAGACTACTGTCTCCAGTCAAAGTGGTCGGTCACTGTCAGTAATGAGGGACAATAGTAAAAGACATAGGTGGTTGGCACTCGATTTGAAGTCGCTGGAATAAATGCCTTCAAAATTAATTAGCATGTAAAATAGACAAGACAACTTCCTTGGTCGACTTCTAAATGGCTTTATTTTCAAATGCATGTCAGGGTGAGTCGCTCCGCAAGGTAGGTTTTTGAGGACTTAATTTTACACCCCCGTTGACTGAATCCATCGACGTCTCCGCTTCCCGTCTCTGAGTAATCATAGCTCTTCGATTTACATTACAATATCATAAACTGCTTCCTTTGTTCTACAAACTTTTATCACCTCTCAGAATTACAATTGCGTCATATTTGATGTTTTTTTTAATGCGGTTAAATGGTTTTATTTTCTTTGAACTGTTATTGTCTGTATTCTTTTAATTCATCCGTTTATTATTATTATTCTTGCCAGATATATGTTTTGTATCTATTTGGCTTAGCTAGGAAAACCGCAAATTGTCTGGTAAACCTACTCGGTTTTCGTTATCGTAGGGGGAAATCTGGAAAAACATCTGTGCCATACAAAAGATGTAACATTGGTCATTTCCCACTCTCTGTTAGACATAGAAACATCTATGGCGAAGTTTGTTTCAGGTTTTCTTTAAATCTTTACCAGTTGAACAATGAAACACTACGCGATACAGATCCGGAATTACTTGAAGAGATGACAACCGTGAAAGATAATCAGTGTGGACGCGACGGAGTTTTGGGTAATGAATCTAGATGCTAATTAAGACCGGCGATTTATTATTATTATTATTATTATTATTATTATTATTATTATTATTATTATTATTATTATTTATCAATGTTTGTATATTCCACATTAGAAGTAGCTAGGCTGTATCAAAAGAAAGATAAAAAAATCTTTCTCATAAATAAGGTTTTTTATAAAATTTTTTTTATTACATACATAAATTTTGAAAATGTTCAAGCTCAATTAATGCCTTTTTATTGGGTAGCAGAGCTTATATATTATAAGATAATAATGCTCTCGAGAAAGAACAGCAGGGTGTGTCGGTTATATGAACAATGTAACGTGTCAAAAATGGTGTTTTTATAAGGTTTTCAAGGTAAAAATCTGATGAGTACGTGGCTAAATATGCAGAAATAACATATATTTGCAGACTTGTTAGTCGCAATACGAAACAATATTGTAATGGATATTTTCCGAAAAATAATATATGACAAACTGAGAAAACTTAATATTTGGAACTTGAAAAATTATATATATATATAGTCCGGTTTTTTCACCACTGGTAAATATATATAAATATATATATATATATATATATGTATATATGTATATATATGTATATATATATGTATATATATATGTATATATATATGTATATATATGTATATATACATATATGTATATATATATATGTATATATATATGTAGTAATTTATAAAATATATATGGCGATTAAGCTACACTGAATATTCTGCGTTTCATCCAACTATAGGATTCGTCAGGCTTATGCGCGAATTCTGTCGTTGCTTCTTGTTTTTATACATGTTGAGGATAACTAGTTGGCCAATCAGCTTTCTAGTATCCACCGCGCCCCTTCCTACCAGCCAATGGGCATGCATTTTATCAAACAAAGGATCTGTTTTAGAGCTAGGTTAGTGGTTTTAGGTGGCCGTTCTACTTCTTTTTTTTTAATATATACATATAAATATACCTATGTGTACACAATAATGCACATATATATATATACATATATATATATATATACATACATATATGCGTGTGGTCGTTGATGTATATTCATGTTTATTTAATTTATTTATTTGTTTGTTTTCTATTGTTATTGTTAGTTTTAAAGCTATTTTGTATCGCTATCCTAGAGTAAGTTTTATTTTGTGAACACAGTTGTTTGCTATTTCCCGCCTACAGTTTAATAGATTTTGAGGTTCTTTAAAGTACAGGATAGAAAATTTTTCATGGAGGCATAATTTACATGGGTCGTCTAAATGTCTGCATGTGGTAGCTTGTCTTATTATTTTCCATTCGACTATCGGCGAATGTCCGCTTTCTTTGAGTTCCCAGTATTTATTCGCTAGTGTTGTTTTTATACGGTGTTTTTTATTTTTGAATGTGCTTTTGTGGTCATAGTATCAGGTTTTGAAATCTAAGGAAGTCATGCCTATGTAATATTTCTTGTTATTCGGGTTTATATGTATGTATATATGTATATATATATATATATATGTATATATATAGATACATATATATATATGTATATATATATGTATATATATATGTATATATATATATGTATATATATATGTATATATATGTATATATATATTTATATATATATGTATATATGTATATATATGTATATATATATGTATATATATAGATGTGTATATATATATATATATATTCAGGCCACGTGTTTTATCGTTATAAATCTCATAAGCGTGACTGCACAAATCGAGATTCTAAACTCCACCACTGAGTCAATCTCCTATAGTATAAAATGCATCGCTATTTTTGTAAAGGTTATTTATTTTGCCTGCGATGCTTTTAAACAGAAATCAATACCTAATTGCTAATTGGGTATAATTTCACCCTGATGAGTCCCATAATGCCGAAACATGTTTTTTGTGTTAATTATATTAAAAAGTATATATATGTCACGCCCCATCTGGAGGCAAGGTGAGGGAAAATTGTTACCAATTAGCATTTAGGTAGTGCTTTCCGTTTAAACTTGCGCAAGCAAAATAAACATATATATATATATATATATATATATATATATATATATATATAATATATATGCGTGTGTGTGTGTGTGTACGGCATAATCACGTTGACACACACGTTCTCGCGAGATCACCGAAGTTAAGCTATGTTGAGCCTTGTAAGTACCAGATGGGTTACCATTTGGGAATTCTAGGCGCTGTATGTGCTTTCCTCTTATCTCAACATTGTTTCCAGTCTCCCTGTACCTCAACTTGCCACTGGTATGCTACAATGTTGACTCAGGAGAGGTGTGGTTAAATACTGCGCATCTCTTGCCACACATATTTCACGAGCAGGCACCCTTACAGTGAGTATCCATGGTCTGTCAAGACTGAAGGAAGCCACACACACACACACACACACACACACACACACACACACACACACACACACATATATATATATATATATACTCACTCACACCTATATATATATATAAAGACAGACAGACAGATATTCAGACGTATTATATGTATATATTGAGTCGAGTAATATATCTATCTATAAAAGAGAAAGTGTGTGTGTGTGTGTGTCTGTGTACATTGCCATACGCAGTAACTCTGTCAATTTTTAGTCTACAGACTCGATATTTGATATACAGGTTACTGAGATTTGGGTAAATCTATGTGATCGGTTTTCGGTCAGAAATTCGGCTGTTAAGGGGTCAAAGTTCAACAATTTGACTTTTGAGAACTCTACCAAACTCGTCCGACAAACACCTCCTCCGTCTAAATACTTGAAATTTTAGATAAAAGTTCGTTGGACATGGATCTAACTTAATAACTTGATTTGAGCCCAAAACAATAAATGTTAAGGGTCATAATAGGGGTCAAAGTTAAAAATAAACCTTTTTTTTGCTCAGCATACACCTCCAAATATCCGGACAACGCCGGACACCCATGCTAGTCTATCTATCTATCTATCTATCTATCTATCTGTCTCTCTCTATATATAAAAGTGAAAGTGTCTGTGTGTGTCTGTATCTGTGTGTCTGTGTATCTGTGTGTCTGTGTGTTTGTGTACATTTCTCCACGCAATAACTCTGTCAATTTTTAGTCTACAGACTCGAAATTTGATATACAGGGTACTGAGATTTGGGGAAATCGATGTGATCGGTTTTTGGCCAGAAATTTGACGATTAAGGGTCAAAGTTCAATGATTTGACCTTTGAGAACTCTACGAAACTCCTCGACAATTTTGGGTCTGCGCACTTGAAATTTTAAACATAGGTTCCTTGGACATGGATCTAAATTTATAACCTTATGGGAGCCCAAAGCAATAAATTTTAATGGGTCATAATAGGGGTCAAAGTAAAAAAAAATTACCTCTGCGGTCTCTTCCAAATTACTCAGACAATTTCCGGTCTAAATACTTGAAATTTTACATAAAGGATATGCAGAGATAGGGCAAGCTTTTTCATCAGTTTGGGTCAAAAAATTTCAGTTACCAATATATAAATGTATGTATGTATCTGTTTGCATGTCTGCTTTAAACTTTCAATAGAGGCGACGGATTTTACCAAGATCAGTATCGTTTTAAAGTTCGATCTTTCATACGACAAATATCGAAAAATCGGCTAAAAACATTAATATCTTTCCCTTCAACTAGGCACTTTTCTACAGGGGGGAGGTCACTTTTTTTCGCCGATATTTTTTTAAAGTTATACTCTCCTTTAGATTGTCTAGCCTTAATTTTAAAAAATGTCGCTTCCGGTTTGGCGGTGGTCGTCACAGCATAAACGTTAGGTTTTACCCTGTTCTTTTCCTCCTTTGCGTACGGGTTCGAGCCTGCCTTCCTACTACCACTTTTTTTTTTTTTTGCTCAGCATACACATCCAAACACCCGGGCAACACCGGGCGCCTATGCTAGTATATATATAAAAGTGAACGTGTGTGTGTGTTTTTGTGTGTGTGTGTGTGTCTGTATACATTTCCCTACGCAATAACTCTGTCAATTTTAAGCCTACAGACTCGAAATTTGATATACAGGGTACTGAGATTTTGGAAAATAGATCTGATTTGTTTTCCGACAGAAATTTGGCGATTAAGGGTCAATGTTCAACGATTTGACCTTTGAGAACTCTACAAAACTCCTCCGACAATTTTGGGTCTAAACACGTGAAATTTTAGATATAGGTTCCTAGGACATGGATCTAACTTAATAACTTTATTTTAGCCCTAAATAATAAATTTGAAGGGGTCAAATTAAAAAAAGACCGTTTATTTTACTCAGCATACACCACAAAACACCCGGGCAACGCCGGGCTGAAATGCTAGTATATCTATGAAAGTGAAAGTGTCTGTGTGTGTGTGTTTGTCTGTGTACATTGCCCTACAAAATAACTCTGTCAATTTTCAGTCTACAGACTCGAACTTTGATATACAGTGTACTAAGCCTTGGGAAAATCATTTAAATCCGTTTTCGGCCAGAAATTTGTCTGTTAAAGGGTCCAGGTTCAACGATTTGACCTTTGAGAACTCTACCAAAATCCTCCGACAATTTTGGATATAAATCATTGAAATTTTAGATATAGGTTCCTTGGGCATGAATCTAACTTTATAATTTAGTTTGAGCTCAAAACAATACATGTTCAGGGGTCAGAATAGGGGTCAAAGTTAAAAGAAAAATTGACCTCTGCGGTCTCTACCAAATTACTCAGACAATTTCTGGTCTAATCATTTGAAATTTTACGTAAATGGTATTCAGAGATAGGGCAAGCTTTTTAATCGGTTTTGGGTCGAAAATTTTTAGTTACCAATATATAAATTATGTATGTATGCATGTTTGCATGTTTGCATATCTGCTTAAAACATTCGACGGAGACGACGGATTTTACCAAGAACAGTATCGTTTTGTAGCTCGACCTTTCAGACGACAAATAACGAAAGATTGGCTAAATATATTAATATCCTCACCTTCAACTCGACACTTTTCTATAGGGGGCCGTATTTTTCACCGATATTTTCGAAGGTCATCCCTTCTATTCCATTGTCTAGCCTTTATTTAACCTACGTCACGTCCGGTTTGGCGGTGGTCGTAACAGCAAAGACGTCAGGTTTTTTCCCCGTTCTTTTTCATGCTTTGCAGTACGGGTTCGAGCCTGCCTTCCTCTTATCACTTTTTTTTTGCTCAACACACACCTCCAAACACTCGGGCAACGCCGGGCACACATGCTAGTATATATATATATATATATATATATATATATATATATATATATATATATATATATAGAGAGAGAGAGAGATGCATTTCTCCAGTCTTATGTACTCGTTGTCGATATTGTACTCTTCTCTTTATCTTAATCAATATCCTCATAAACTACGCAAAACACACAGAAATACGCACGCACAAGTGTTCAGCATCGATGCACATACTCAAAACCGTCTCCGCACAGAAGAATGCCAGCCGCAACAACATGGCCGCTCGAGCGTTGATAGGCGGGCGAAAAGTGAGAGTAGAAATGAGATCGAAATGTTCATTACGTTCCCTTGATTCAATGCGCTATTTATTCTTAAGTATTACTTGTCAAGCAAGGCTGAATGGGGAGTGAGACACAAGAAGCCGAATTTGGGGGGAAGTATTGTCGTTATTTTCCGTCTCCTCTACAGTTTTCTATCAAGTACTTCCTTAACAATCGCTTTCATAAGTGATATGTTCCGCACGAATCGCCCCCGGGACAACAAACACCAATACCAAGCGAAGATTTATTATAGAAAACATCGTTTATTGTTACTTCATCCTTCATTTTCTCTTCTTTTACTCCAGGCAATAATGGAGACTTCTTATTCTTGTGTGCTTATTGCTGTTTAGTACACGAGAGTACCATGGCTTAGTGGCTAGTGAATTGGACTGACAGCTATAAGGTGCAACATGTCATGAGAAAGAACACGTGCGTCACACGTGATGAGAGGCAGAACAAGTTTCAGGTAGTTAAAACGATTCGTTTTTGCCTTGCAATGTTTGTTTAATGGCGTATCAACTCCCAATGCCGAAAGAAAATATTTATTGAAAAGGATCCAACGATAATTTTACGGCATATCTATCCTTTGGAGATTATATAAAACGGTAGCGCAATCCACATGAGAAATGATACAGTCGTTGATATTCTTTGAATATATTATGGTGATATGTTCCACAATGGGATATATGTGTTTGATAAAAATGAGTTATTAATCGATTCACTTGGTCATTTTGTAGCATATGAATCAGTTCATAGCTAAAAAATCGAAAATACATTGGAAATCATTCAGTGATGGCTTTTGCTTAACTATTTTATTGCACATTAACTCTGAATTATTTAACGTCAAAACGCAATATCTATTACCAACCATTAATTCTATAGGTTTAGGGAAGACGTGTCACTTTTAAACTATAACTAGGAAAACATTGCCAGTTCATATCTTCAAAAAGTAGATATTCATATTCATATATACCAAAGAAAGATATTATGGATTCATATTTTCCAAAGATAGACATTGTAGATTTATACATTTTTAAAAGATATTGCAAGTTTATACCTCTCAAAGAAAGACATTGCCAACCCAAAGAAGACATTTACATTAATACCTTCGAAAAGGAAACATTGTGGATTAATAGCTTTCAAACAATATTATTGAATGGATTCGAGATGATTTGAACTTGGCCAATAAAAAGCATTGATAAAAAGTAACAGTGTATATTCAAACAAAATTAATCTTTTATCTATCCAGTTCAGTTACAGAAACAACTTAGATTGATTTAAAGTAAATTTGATATGCAGTAAAACAATTTCATAAAACAAAAACAGAAAGTTTCTTAAATCAAGACAAAAGCAGACCGACCATAAAACTGTGAGCCGAGATTGGATTAAAATTGACTGTGATAATCTTATTTAATCAGAAACACAATACAAGATTAAATGGAGAATCATGTGTCACCGTGAACCTTATATTAGATATCGAATCAATGCTTTGGAAATTTATAGATTTTTAAAATTACGTACTCGCTAGACTTTCCAGTTATAACTCAGAAACAACTGAGGCGGCTTTTAACCAAACTAGATGCGCAGATAAGTTTTGCCACCTGGACTGTCATAGGCGGCATAAACTAAATTCAGGCCTACCGGAATTATATGAAATATTTGAAAAAAAAATTGTTAAATAACTCAGGTATCTTAGAATCAAAGAATTTCGTAAAAATTTCAAAGTCAAAGAATTTCGAAAAATAAAACAAACGTTGATCGACTCTAACATTTGGGTAAAAGATTCGATCAGAATCGATTCGACATTGTTAAAACAGGAACATTTAATGTTGTATGGGGTTAAATGAGGAAAAACGTTTTTTTTGCAATCAACGCCGAAACTCATATTTGTTTATAATCTTCAGTAAATTTCTAAATTATTTCCAACCAATAAAAATCGTTTCAACAGTCACAATCCAGTATGAAATTAAACAAGCCAATAAAACAGTGAATTGGTGAACAGAAATTCCGAGATCTTCCGGGGTTATCTGTGACAACCTTCCAGACGACTGGAATGCGTCACACTGAACTTTCTTTAAACCTACTGATCTATCTCCAGTGAACATATGTTCCCTCCTCTCCCTCGTCTCTTTCTCTTTCACCCCCCACAGAAACAAGCCATCACGCACGCGTGCGCATATCAACAACGAAACTTTGAAACCAACTTATGTTAACTACTTATTCAGAACATTCAAACTTTTAAACAAACTTCATCTTTCAAAATATATTACCCTTCTTTTTTTTTTTTACAAGGTGGTCACTTCTGTAAAGATATTGATATAAAAATATTTTGCTTGCTATTTCATGTTTTCTGGCATTCATTTAAAAATTTCCGTGGTTAACTTAACTTTTGCTAACTGGGGATTCATTCACTGAGCCCTTTTATCGTATGAATGCAACTATATTGCTATATTTGTCAATCAATCAATCAATCAATCAATCAATCAATCAATCAATCAATCAATCAATCAATATATATATATATATATATAAATGTGTGTGTGTGTAAATAAGTGTAAGTATTTATATACATGTGAATAATATTGTATGTAAAGTTTAATCTCCAACAAGGTATTGAAGCTATACACATTTGCAAAATAACGCTCTTTCTTTTTCTATCTCTTCTTTCTCTCTCGCGCGCTCTCTCTCTCTATTACACACATACACGCACATTCACACACACACACACACACACACGCGTATATATCGGCCAATTCATTTCCTGTCAGATTGATCCCAAATCAAAAGCCTTTAACCTGTTGAGAAGAAAAGGGATCTCCGTTGATACGCAGTAAATAACCTGTCAGCTTCAATCATCTCATTCTCATCCGCCTTCTTCCTTGCAAATGACAAATCCTTTAAACCTCGTCGTTTTAAATCGAATGCCAGACCGATATTTTGTTATAAGCCAATCAATCGCCTCCACTCCGTGCCTGGTATTCTAAATTTCTCAACCAGTCAAGTTCATGCATCCGGTCAACTCAATGGTACCCCTTCAACACCATGTAATCCACAATAGCGCTTTCACGCGATACATAAGTAAAAAAAAAAATATGTGAATTATTTAACTGAAGAATAAAACGTCAAGTCATCAGATTTAATGCTTAATAGCAGTTCAAGGACAATATCTTATCGATATCGACCTAAAAACTATATCTTTCGTTCAATAAAATTATCAAATGGAATTCTATATGAGTGTCTGAATAGTATCGGGACCGATGACATATAAATTATTTAAATGTGAAAATATCAAAAACAAACAAACAATATTATCATGTAATTGTCTGGTAGCGCACATGTTGTAGCCAAATAAGATTATAATGTAAAAAGAACTTCAACTCATTTGCTTTGTTATTTGTTTCCTTATTCTTTGGGCCGTGACGTTAACCACGTGATCTCGAACGTTCTCCACGTCTTTCACATGGTCATTGTTTACTGAAGTTTCCTTTTTATAGTTTTTTTTTTTCCTTACCGGTGACGTCCACGCTATGTCACAAAAATACTTTTTATGAAATGATTAAAATAATTTTTCTGAGACTTTCGGTGTAAGACGCCCTTTAAAAAAATATAGTTATTGGTTTTTCGAGCCATACCAACTCAAATAGCAGCATATTTTATTCTTTCCTTATTGATTATTCTCGTAGACACACTGTCACATTTCTGACGTGCGTTCCAGATCAGGAATATCAGCAGGTTTTACTTAAAAAATATTCCTGACTTTAGTGTTTAAGGATTGTGTTGAAAATTTCCATAGTTGACTAGTAACACCGATAAACTTGGGATATTGGTAGACATCGCCATTAATTCCCGATCTAAGCTGAGGAGGCGTTGCCTAAAATGAAAAGATGTTTCAAAAAGGCTAATTGGGAAGCCATGAGAGAACATATCAAAGATAATCCATGGGGTAATATTTTTTCTCTTCCTACTGACCATTATGCAACTATGTAATGTGATGTGCAGAGCATGCATTGACGTATATGTTCATACATGGAAGTTCTATAGCAAGCCCCACTCTCCCAAATGTTTCACTACAACCTGTACAGTGTTGTTGCACAAAAGCAGCCTCCATCCTGCCGATTCGTCCGCTCTAAGTCAAGTATATATTTGCAAACAAATATGGATGGTGAAAGTCATTGTATGAAAGATAAAACACAGTCAAGAGAAAACAAACCGAAATAAACGAAATATTTATATTTATATTGAAATCTGTTAAAATAAAGTAACTAAATATAATTCGTATGCACCTACATTTTTTTAATATTTGTTTATTTTTTTTTAAATAACGTAAATAAACATACTCCATATACACTTACCATTATTTTATTTTATTTTAGTTTTTAAAATAAGTTTATAAATAAAGAGATTCAACTAGTAAAAAGCAAAAACATTTAGGCTAAAAGTAAACAAAAAGCAAAAGACAAGTTTGAGAAGAAAATTCATAATAAAGTAGAGGCAGTTAACGAAGAAAAACCTGGCGATGGTTATTAAAAATCTAACTTGAAGGTTGGGACAGAAGTCTTTATATGTGCCGAACAATAGCAACCACTCAAAGCAAATTATGTGAAATATTACATTGAAAAAAAAAAACCCGATGTGTGTTGATTGTGTAGAAAGAAAGGCATAGAACACCTCGTCAGTAGTTGTGAAAAGTTTGCTCAAAAGGAGTACAAGAGTCATCATGACAAAATTGCAAGAAAGGCCCATTGGGATATATGTAAGAAAAGGGTGTTAGATTGCAGTGAAAAATTGTAGGAGCATATTCCGGAACTTTTTGTGGTCTCAGAATCGGTATAGGAATCGGAAAAATTGTAGCCTAATTTTCAATTCCAAAAATAATTCTTGTATTATTTTGAAATATAAATTTCCATTGTTTGTACTAATGATTAATATTTATTAAAACTATTAGTAAAACTTAGACCTATAGATCATAATAACACTTAAAATATAACGTGAATTTTACTTGTGTAAATAAACAAAAATTGAAACTGCCAAAATTAGTAACATTTAAAAGAATATTTACAAGATTCCAAGTAGTTTAATATTTGACTAAACCATTTTTTGTGAATAAAAATACCGTGACACATCATCAATAATTAAATTTGAATATCGAAATAGAAATCAAACAAAAGACCAATAGGATTTTTGTCCGATTTCTTTTTATCTGGTTGATTTCTGCCCGCTTGCTAGCTTGGCTAAATCTTACCGAGATTAAGTCGACGAAATATGTGAAAAGAAACATTTGAGACGTTTTAGAAGACCGAAATTAAGTATAAAGTAATTCGTGAATTTTCACGCCTCTGTGCCAGGAAGACAATTGGCGTTCATTCTTTTATCTTAATGATTTTTCATGTTTATATTACTTACCGAGACTTAAGAATTCCCTTGGCGACGGGAAACCAAACGACTCTTCGCTTTCGTTCTGAAGCGAGATATCCCTCTTCTCCAATGTCTGTATACTGTTTGTAAAAGAATCTTTTACAAAATATAAAACGCTGTTTGTAATCGATGTAGAAGATAATAAAATTACGGACTAATAAAAATAATCATTTGATCTTAATATTATTGAACTCATTTGATGGATTCTCTTACGCTGACGAGACACGCTTCAAAGTGTCTAACATAAAAACGTCAGTGTATTTTCAAAATTATTTTAAAGACCTTTGAAATGTGTTTTCTGAATTCTAATATGTTATGTTTAAAAAAATTTGGTTTCATAGTTGAACTTATATTTTAATGTATATTTGTATGTATGTATTGTAACAGCTATATTTATTGGGTGGTTTTCTAACAGAATTTTGTTTTATTTATATTTCTAAGTCATTGTCAAGACTTCAAAGATTTAAGGGCGCAAATTGCTGCCATTTCTTTTCTTGTTCTCACATAACACTAGACACTAATTGTTTTTCGAACTGAATAAACATTCTAAAGTTAGTAAAAACAAATAACTTATTTAGCTTGGTAGAAGAGTTACTAGTTTTGCATTTGATAACATTTATTCATTATATATTTATATTTTTTACAATTTTTTCACACCCCTGTCTATTGTCAAACAAACCTAAAAATTATTAATGCCCCCCCTAAGAATAGCACGGAAATGATGAAATGATTGTATTATTATATGATGATATGTGGTTAGAGAATCTCAGCTTTATTAAAGTGGAAGTGGATCCGATGTATGTGTACGTTTTAGGTGCAGTCTGGTTACTGCTGCTGTTATTTAGTATTACATTGTTAATATTGTTAGGGTAGGGACTAGGTGAATTATTATAGATATTGTTGTTGATCGGGTTGTCAATATTATTATCACGGCAATTGTCCAGCAAAGGACTATCCGTACTAATATTACTAGTGTTGTTATTTAGCAAGCTTATTGGCAGAGAGGGATGTTCAAACTAATTATTATTTGATTGTCCGGTGATTGGCAGTTAAAGAAAAATTAGTAGTGTTGGTTTGGAGGGATTTATATGATATCTCTGTTACTGAACATAAATAGATCACGTTCTTATGGATACAGTTATTGTTAAGAGGGCATTCATTCTTTTTTTTGGCAATTACATTTGATTTTCTTGGTTAAGAAAAGAGGGATTGTCTTTAATTTTCTTGCTATTAGGTTGGTTGGTTTGGTTGTTTTCGTTTTACGGCATAACAACCCTTTTCGGGTTATTTAATGTCGAATCCAAGTATTTTTAAGAAAATGTTTTAATAGAATATATTTGTTTTCAAGTCGGTTTCTATTTAACCCATAGTTGGGACCCTAACAGGTACTATCAATTCGGGTCAGAGTGGACCTGGGAGCAATGGTAATTAAAGGGTGGCTCCACACTTCCTAAAGCCCGTAAGCTGGGGCCTCACCACTGGATATAGTTTAAGATAATATCCAGGACCTTGTTATTAGGTGCTATAATTGTTTGGGCTACATTAGGCATTGTAGCGTATAATATCTTGATGGAGTTTTTGTTAAGCAAAGTACTATATCTATGCGGGAACTTAAGCTTTTCAACGATATTGAAAAAAATTCTTTAGGCATATCAGTTTTTACATTAAAGCTAAAAGGGGGGAGGTTTGAACCAAATATTATTTTTTCTTCTCATTCTTTTCCGTGGGGTAGACTTATCTAGATTAGATGGAAGGTTGCTGAGCTTGTCAATGGTGGGGGTTGACGTTATTATTGCTCCTATATGTAGATTTACAGTTTCTTTTAGTTCTAGACGTTATGCGTAATTAATGAGGGTAATCGGCGATTTTCTTGGTTCTCATCGTTGTATTTTATCTTTTCAGTATATCCCAACTTCATTAGGGCGTATTATAGAACATGGAGTTTTGATCGAAAGTCTTTTTGTCGGCCGAGAGCCTAGAGATTCTCTTTGTCGTATAGATTGATGCTATTATGGATTTTATGATTGAATTAAGGTGATTTGAAAACTTGTGAACATATAAAAGTGTAAGGTTTGGTTTATGGTAAGGGCTTTAAGTTTCAGGATTAAGATTAAGTGAGATATCTAAGAAGTTAGATGTTTTCTTGTTAGGTCCAACTGTTATGGAGAGTCCAAAATTATAAAAAAATAATGAAGTTTCTTGATTGTTTTATTATGCTCTATAGATCTGGCCATTGTAGCGAGAAGGGTATCGTCTCTATAGAGACCTCCTTGGATCTGTTTAAAGTAGCTTACAGTTTTAATTTCTTTTCTCATATAAAAAGCTCTACTCTCTGTTGTGTTTGTATTGAGCTTTTTTATTTGGTTGGGATTAATATATTAATATATAAATACTGGTATTTATATTAGATTTAAGTTTACCCTTGCTTGTATTAGGTAAACACTTCATTCACTTTATCTTTTTTATATCTCTCTCAATATATATATATATATATATATATATATATATATATATATATATATATAATAAATTCCACAGTCAAACAACGTCGCAGCTCACAAGAGCCATGACAGTACAAAGAACCGGAAGTCCAAGACTCGAGTTTCGAATCCTGAGTTCGGATGTGTCTAAGTGATGAGCCCAAATGAGGGCGAAACTCGAGTCTTGGACTTCCGGTTCTTTGACTGTCATGGCTCTTGTGAGCTGCTACGTTGTTTGGCTGTGGAATTTATTATATACAATCTCTCACATTCTGAAAATCCTAAGTTTCTCACTTGGTTAGCATTGCTGGATGGCATCGTCCTTTCGAGTTAAAACTCCCACTTGTGAGACATCAGCTTGGGGTTATTAGCTGGTTGAATGACCGCGTCCCTTGTCGATACGAGGTAGGTTCATTTCACAGTCGGATTTCGACGCGGTTTGCTTGATCTGTGTTGGTTAATTGAAATTCTTGTGTGCAGGGCGTTTGCTCAGTTGGTAGAGTGACTGCCTTGCATGCAAGAGGCTCGGGTTTCGAATCCTGAGTTCGGATGTGTCTAACTGATGAGCCCAAATGAGGGCGAAACTCGAGTCTTGGACTTCCGGTTCTTTGACTGTCATGGCTCTTGTGAGCTGCGACGTTGTTTGGCTGTGGAATTTATTATATACAATCTCTCACATTCTGAAAATCATATATATATATATATATATATATATATATATATATATATACACACACACACACACACACACATATATATATATATATATATATATATATATATATATATATATATATATATAGCGCCAGATCACTAAAGTTAAGCAACGTTGAGCCTGGCCAGTACCAGATGGGTGATCATATGGACAAACAAGGATCAAGGCGTTGTATGTATCGCGCCGAGTAGTAGAAATTTCTGGGTTGGTATCTGGAGGCACATTAATTCATAGAGAGAGGTACAACTCCAGTCTTTGTTAAGACATGCATCTAGGAGAAGGTAACTGTGATGTAAAAAAACTGCGGTCTACTGTACGCTGTCGTTGCGGCAGTCATCTGCACCGACAAAGGTTAGCTTGTGTGATTGTTTCTACACAAGGCTTTCACCACTATAAACAAATGATCTGTGTTAATTTCCGCGCAACTTAGTTGTTATGGCGGAAGCTCATATGTCGAAATCGACAGGAGAGTCCATCATATATATATATATATATATATATATATATATATATATAGAGAGAGAGAGAGAGAGAGAAAGATTTCTCAATCTTCTAAATAATTAGTGTCGGCAAAGATATGTAATGTTTTATATAGAGCAACAGAAACAAAACCAACGGTTATATACAATATCGAATCATCAGTGATCTACCTAAAGATGTGTACAAAAACTCAAAATTCCTTCGTAACATAATAGAATGTCAATGTGCGAACTAAAACCCTTACTCGTCAGCTCAACTTCACCTACTTTTCTTACTTTCTTATTTTGTAGCTCGTGCTTTAAAATGAGTTGGTATCCATACATGCAAATTAGTAACACTTATAAAAACCTAGAAATTCGAGCATGAGCATTTCCCTCTAGTAAATAGCTAATTAACAAGTAAGACATATCGTACGCTTCGAAGCCGATAAGTGTTTCTCTTTATGATGATATTAATTTCGTGAGACAAAAAGATAAGTCATAAAAGATGCAGACTTGCCCGTCATGGTTTCGCTTCTGGTGCGTTACATAAAGGCAGTACTAATAATATTATATAATTATACTACTACTACTACTACTACTACTACTATTGTCCGCACTATTAATGTGGGCGCGCATCATTGCTTCTACGAATAGCGTCCAAAATAATTATGGTTATTTACTCATTTATTTAATCATTTTTATTGTTGGGAAAAGTATAAGCTTACATTTGCCCCCACCTTCTGGTATTGCAACGTGGTCGTTATCTCGAACCGTGTTCGTTGCAGTTCAACTCTCACTCTAGGACCCCCACGCCGTCTAGCACCGTCGAAAAGTGGCAAACAAACAAAAATAAATAAATCTGACTCGGCTTTTCTTTCTTTTTTTAAATTCAAGTCGATAATTACCGTTTTCTTTCCCCTGTCTTCACACCAGCTTTAAGAGACCCTCGCTTGTAGTCCACTACACGCCGGCCATAGACAGCCATTTCTTATACGTCCATCTTTTTCGACTACACTCTTTCTTTTCCATTCATTTTATACGTCCATATCATTCGACGTCGACTTTGTTTCTCTAACCACGTGGGGTCATTTTTTTTCTTTTTCTACTCGTGCCAGTTCGCGCACATTTCCTGATTTGCATATGTGCTTCTTTTCTATCTTACAGCTCCTGCTGCCATTTTACCACGCGCTCATCATGTATTTAAGTAATCCATTATATAAGAGGCAGTTGCATGTGTGTGCGTCTGTCTGTGTACAGCTAAAAGTCAGAAACTTCACAGGACACAACCACAAAGATGATGCATTCCCTTTCAATACTGCCTCGGACAAAATATACGCATAGTTTTTTGTAATATAGATTCTTTTGTGATCACAAGAAATAAAAAAAAAGAGAATAAAACTAAGGGCGAGTAACACTTACATCAATTTTTCTCGATCAAAAGTTGGTGTGAAACGCAAACAAAGAATAGTTGATACATGTGCACCAACTGACTACGATAAATGTGTGTGTGAATAAAACGTATCTGATTGGGTGACTAGCAAACCCCGTACCACGGAAACATATAAAAACGCGCAGTAACATCGATTCCATGTAACAACTTGACGAATCCCGAAAAGCGGAAAATTCTGTGTGGCTTAATTCCCATATATATTCACAAAACTTACTATGTCTTTATAAATTCACTGTTTAATGTTGTATGTATATTTTAGTTTTAAAGTTTTAAAAATATTTCAGCACCATATCATACTCGAATTATACTGATTTTTTATTTGAAATGTTAAATACATTCATAATCACTGTATAATACTTTAAATATATTTTCGACCAAATCAGTTTTCAAAAGTTCTACTCGTATTTCATTTAATGGAACTCGTTAGAGACAAGGCACGAAGCCGCTTGATGCAAGGAGGTAACAAGAACGAAAGCTTTATTGCAAAGATAGGAGATGCCTATTGAACTCAATCTTGAAAAGACCAGGGCTGCAGGTAGAAGGAAAACAGTGAGCAGGAATAGGTTCCACAAACTGGCAGTCCTTAGAAAGAAACAACTGGAATAGGAAGTTGTATTACAATGAAGTAAAACAGCGAATTGATGGAGACCACTAGACCAACGAGTTAACGAGCTGGAACAAAGGAAGCAGGGAATAGATTGGATAATTCTGAGGAACACATGCCATAGTAATATTTGTAAAGTGTCTGTCTTCTATCGGAGAAGGGGAACTATAGCTTGTGGAAGATATGGAGTAGTGAGATAGGATTATAGATGAGAGAGGATAGATTGAAGAGAGAAAGGGAGAGTGGGAAGAGAGATAAGTAGATAAAAGGTAGGAGAATAGAGAACTGTAGTGTGCGAAAGAGAGAAAGAGAGAGAGAGAAAGAGAGAGAGAGAGAGAGAGAGAGAGATTAAAAAAGATGTTATAGACACCTTTTAATTTTAAATTGCCGATGTTCTCCGGTCAACGCCAGATAAACATGCTAGTATTCAAAAGTTTACGATGCATATTGTTTTTTCCTAACCTAAAAAGAGTTGTAGAAACAACACTGACGATTATTGCTGCTGCTGCTACTACTACTACTACTACTACTACTACTATCAGCCTATACCTCTTTATATGAAGTTATTTTTCATCATTAAGATTTTCACTATTTTGAACAACCGCTGCGCGGAAACGAACGACGACTTGCCAATGTCCCTTGGGTGTCTTCCGTGAAAAGAAACCTAAAAAAATTACCTTACTTATTCATAACGCGCGCACGCGCGCACGCGCGCATACACACACACACATATATATATGCAAAGTTTATATATGCACATACATATAAGTAATAAGTATGTAAGTACATATATATATGCTTATTCATAAGTATATATATATATATATATATATATATATATATATATATATATATATGTCTTCTGTCTTTACAAAGGAAACACGCGTATTCATCATTGTTTGATCAAATGAGGCTAAATGATGTATGCCTCACATTAAATATGAAACCTGCTGATATTTTTCTTGCGTATGTTTCGGGGAGGATACGACTTGTCTGCTTTATTTTTTGTTGTTTCTCATTTTATATTTTTTCTTAGACGAACGCAAAGTATTAATAATTCATCCTCAAGGAAAGGAAACAAGAGAAAAACAAACAAATCTGATATTTTACCTACAAAAACCTTTCAGGCAATTTCATAATGCACTTGCATTGTTTTCCTCATCTTGTTTTATGAATTCACTTTCACATAGAAAGTATATGCAAAAAAGCAATGTGGTGATATTCAGAATACGCACATGTTTTTTTTTTCAAATAATAAGACAATGTTATAAAGATCATCTTTTACGAAACAGAGCGATGTGCTTAATATTGAGTTTATTGACAAAAATGCATATTTATATTATTGGGATTATTCGCAATTGTATTTCTGCGTGAGGCTCGCACTGAGGATTGAATATTCATCCTTCAGAAATTTTACAACTGAATTTTATTTAGGACGTCCACTACGTCATGGCTGACGGAACAAGAACATGCTACATCCGTCAAAATAAAAAGGGTTCCTTTTGAAATTTGGTGTAGATACTCGAGTTCGACAGAAAGATTCCCGACTTCGATAAAACATACCTAAAGAAAATCAGAGATAACATCGATCGAAACGTTGAATTAAGAATCGAAAAATATTCCGACTAATCCGAATAATTCGAATTATCAATGTCCATCTTAAAAGTTCAGAAACGCACATGGTTATATAAAATTGGGCAGTGTGATACAGGAAATCTCTGACATAAACAGTATATTGTGCTCAACAAAAATCCATATTCTACGTAGTTTGATAAAGAAAAACAATCTTTATTAGCAATTCTTAGTTTTATGCATCTGTTAAACGGTTTTGTAATCGAACTTCTTCGCGTTAAGACCGACGAAAGATAGTTAGCGGATAGCTTATGTCAATATCTAGATACGCTAGAGTCTGAACCACACCGACTTATATTTTTTACTTGGAAGTCATCAATAATCAAGACCCAGAAGCTACTCGAGTGTCAAAGTTAAAGAGTGTCAGAGAACAGGTGAGAACCACCGTGATAATTGGTACCCACCGAAATTGATCATATTTTGATTATTTAAAACGACAGCTCAACAAGAACTTGTTTACATTGCGCTTGAAATCCACCATGTTATCATCAGCCGGGAAACAGCCCCGTGATATTGTGTCCCTCAGACGGGCAGTTCTAGGAAAGACACTTTTATCATGGAATTTTCATTTAGTTTTAAGCAGAAATAGAGGAGAAAAATTGAGGACAATGGTCATAGCTAGATGTGTTTAGTAAGAATATTTTATATGGGGACTTCGTTTCTTGAGTTCTAAGCTTATGTGATGAGCGTGGATTCATCTTTTATTTTTATCACTTTTTTATTACATTTTCACCCCAAACAAGGCACATTGCCACTTTGATGTAGGGAGGTACTATGAGGGACATAAGCTACAGGGGTACTATGTAGGCAGAAAAATGTCGGTTCACGTTACACTTGACCTTCTGTCTGTCAGTACAGTTGGGAAAGCAGGAACCCGGAATGAAATTCCAAAGTCTAGCGGTTCTGGGGAAGAAACTACTGGAGTAGAAGGCTCTCTTACATTTTACTCAACTGTGAAGGGGTGGGGTTTTGCTGCTTGTCGGGTTTGTTTACGTCGAGGGGGTACAAGTGCTTGCAGTTCGTCGGAACATTTACCGTTAAAGTACTTGTAGAACAGGCAGAGGGAAGCTACATTTCGTCGATAGGATAGAGGCTGAAGCCTAGATTACAGTTCAGGGCCTATCAGGTTTGCGACTCTCTTTTGAACCTTGTCTAGGAGTGAGAGACTAGTAGCATATGCACCAGCCCAAATATGACAACAATACTCCATACATGGGCGAATGGTGGCCTTATAGAGGTACAGGATACTTTCGGGCGTTAGTAGTTTTCTAGCACGGTAGAGAGGACCTACCTTTTTCGCAGCGATTCTGGCAATGCTCTCAATGTAATTTTTCCAGTTCATCTTTCCTGTAAACGTTAGGCCGAGGAGTTTAAAAGATGTGCTTTCAGATAAAGAGTCTTTGGTCATGGCTATTGGTGGTAAAGAAGGTTTCTTATAGTTATTGAAGGAAACGAGTTTAGTCTTGGGAGCATTGGATGTGACCATCCATTTTTGTCTCATTCCACTAAAGATTGGAGGTCGTCCTCTAGTGTTTCTGCCATTTCTTAAGATATGTGTTCATTTGTTTTCCTGTCGTGTCTGTTACCGAACGTGGTGTCATCAGCATATATACCCATCTCACAAACAATTTTGTCAGGGAGGTCATTTATGAATATTAGGAATAATAGAGGTCCAAGGATAGACCCCTGAGGCACTCCTGCATTTAGGTGTACGACCATCGAGGACAACCTGGATTTTTCTGTTATCTAAGAAAGATTTAATTATGTTAAATATTCTTCCAGTGCTACCGTATGGTCTGATTTTCCCGAGAAATCTTTCATGCCCTACCCTGTCAAAAGTCTTAGATATATTTAGAGCTACCGCTCTACCCTCCCCTGCTTTGTCAAGTGAATGTTATATACGCTCAGAGATTACAGTTAAGATGTCTGCCGTGGAACGGGTTTGCCTAAATCCATATTGACGGTCTGTCATAAGTTTAGCATCTGTAAGGTGATGGACTAGAGCTTGGTTAATTATGGACTAAAATATTTTGGCGAAAAGTGGGTGGAGGCTAATGGGACGGTAATTTACTGGGTCAGAACGTACAATTGCATAGTTTGCACTTATATATATATAAATCTTGCTTGTTATCGTTACAACGTTTCGGCCGTTGCATTTGTTCAAATGCATGGAGAGAAGACAGTGCATTGTGGATGCGTTGTCTGTAACTCCTGTAATTCTCGCTTTTCCTAATTTGTCTCTCAAACCTCCTTTCGAACGAGTGATTTTTCTGACAAAGAGAGAAGAAAAGCTGTATTCTAGGTCGGCAGCATTTTTGCGTTAACAGTCGCCTGAGATGTCGGAAAATTTCTGTTTCTTTTTCTATCCGTGTAACCATGTCACTAATAAGGGTGCTGGAGGTAAACGCCTTACTGGGCTGACATTATCCGCCTAATAGTCAGGGGCGCAAACCTTAGACTAACCACTAAGGAGGCCGTCCTATCAGCAATTGCAAATACTGGGGCTGCTGTATTGCAATTTGGTGAATGGATTCTGGACCATTCAGTAGTTTCTATTGGGGCCTCTCGATGGCATATAAGTGGGTAATTCTTACGACTTTACCTTATCATGGTCTACAAAAATATTCTTTTGTTTCTTTTTCTCCCTTACTTTTCTTCTCTGTCCTGCTCTAACAAACTCAGTCGACCTATTCCAAAAATCCCAATATTCTATCATGAAAAGTCTCCATAAAAAAGACATGATTAAACCCAGAACCCCAACTTCCAACGTAAACTCTTACTACCAGATCTCCTTATCTAACATCTGGGGTCTACGTTCCAACCTTTCAGAGGCTGGAACCCAATCACAAGAGACCAAACAAGATCTATTCTTCCTAAGCAAAACTGGCACTAGACCGATTATTTCTCTAGATGAGTTCGTAATTAAAGGATATTCGCATTTTATCTGACCCCAAGATCGCCATTAGCACGAAATATGCGCCTACATTAGCGATGGCTTTTCGTGTTGTAGGAGCATCCCCATAGAAGATCATAAATTGTCTTATATGTGATTCCGGGTTTCACTTGCTCACACCACTGTGTTTATATTTGCCCTCTATCGCCTCCACAACAGCGGAGTTAATATCTTTAAAAGTGTATCTGAGAAAATTGACTGTGGAGAATTCAATTTTCAAAATGTAGAATGCTTAGCCCACTAAAACAAGACAGATGGTAAGGGGAGGTTCTGTCACGATCTCCCCATTGCTTATAACATAACTAAGATGTTTTACGAACCCACCCCTTTGCCCGAAACTGATGGTCAGTATGGAAGTCTCCTAGAATTTTTCCCACAACTTGTCCTGAGCTATGTTCATCTTCCGTTCTGTCTCTACTGGGATCTTCCGACCACTCTGCTATATCAGTTAAGATAAAAAATGTAATAAGTCCTCCGATATACCTCTCCATCGTACAATATATCGATACTCTATGACTTACTGGAATAGCTTTCGCACATTTATCAGATCTACCTCTGCGTTTGATGTTTTAAAAGAACGTGTTCTCTATAGTATCAGACATGGCTGAATGGTTAATTATGGGTACAGACCGCGTCATACCTTCCGAAAAATTCCAGCAAAAACCTAACAGTCAGCCATGGTTCTTTCCAGAATGTTCTGCTTTCATCTATTATGCTGGAAACAATGGAAATCATGATTTCTGTAATCATGATTTCCATTGTTTCCAGCATAATAGATGTACTGAGACTAAAGACGCCATCAAGACTTCCAGCAACCAGCGTAAAAGAGTAATAAAGAACGCGAGAGTTGTATGCTCAGTCCGTCATGCCACAAAATATCTGAACAGAGGCTTGGTTCCCATGAATTTTGGCAGATAACTAACAGGGTCCTGAATATAAGTGTGTGCTCTATCCCACCCATCTTCAATGGATCTGAAATAATCTCTACAGCATCAGATAAAGCAAAACTATTTACCATCAACTTTGCAGGTAATTCTCCCCTATGCGATCAGAGCCGGCACCCCCATATATTTTTCCCGTGTCTTAAAACAAGCTATGCGACATACTAATACCTGTGCATGATGTTGCCAAACTTATCAAAAACCTCGATCCAAATAAAACAACTGGACCTGACGGCATTCATATTATAATGCTGAAAAAGCTTCAACCAGAACTAGCTCCTATACTTACAAAGCTGTTTAAGCGTTAACTTAAAGAGAATTGCTTCCAATACTCTGGGAAACCTCATCAAAATGTCCTGTATTAAAAATTCATGTGATCGGTAATCTCCACAATACAAACCAATCTTATGCGCGTCATGAGTAAGTTACTGGAATCTGTGTAAAATAGAGAAGTAGTCAAACACCTCAGGAAAATAACCTCCTCAGTGACATGCAATACGGTTTCGTTCTGTAAGATCTACAGTAGATGTGCTAACAGTTATATTTCATAAAATTAGCTAATTTCTCTATGGAAGCTTCGTTACTAGAGCAATTACTCTTGAATCAAAGGCCTTTGATAGGGTATAACATAAAGGTCGACGCTACACAATCTCTGGAAATAGCTCGAAATGTTTTTTCAATTATTTAGTAATTTCTTTCTAAGAGGTTCATAAGATTAGTGATAATGGTAAGAATTACAAGCTTACAGTATTAATGCTGGGGTCCCTAAGGGGTCCATCCTTGGCCTAACTCTCTTCCTAATCTACATCAATGATCTTTCAAATCACGCACTAAAATCATTTGTAGATATTTATGCTTACGACACTACTATCTATGGCAACACTTCAAAGGCCGTAAATGACCAAGTTTTCTCTGATTCTTCCTCTTCTAATCTTGATCAATCGTACAATAGAGAAAGATGTGGCTGGTTGATTTAAATACATCTAAAAGCTTCTATATTTACACCATCAACACTCTGATCCCTGTCTTGCATCAATTGAAATGAATGGCTCTCGTCTTGGGGAGACTCTATGTTTGACAAGCTTTTGGGTCTGTCCTTTACTCCTAATCTGAGGTGTAACACGTACATCAAATCTGTTGGCAAGACTGCTGGAAAAATGATTGGATCGTTCTACCGCTCTAGTAGAGATCTCACTATAAGAACCAAGTAAGTCCAAGGATGGAGCACTGTTGCAACATCTGCGCAGGAGCTGCTCGAAGCATCTTATCTTGCCTTGACAGAGTTCAAAATAGACTTAATAACCTAGAGGAGGATGCCCTTTTCTTTCTCTTCCCTGCAATTTCTTTGCCACAGAAGAGAAATTGCGAGCCTGTCTATGCTTTATCTTTATTTTCATAGCTAGTGCTCGTCTGAGTTTCAATGTAAGACCCTGTCCTGATTTTCACGAAAAACACCCTTCTAGCTGAAAGTACTATCAATAATTCACCCTCACTCTGTACCTAAACATAGATTCCATGAACATAGATTCTTTTATTAATACTGCACGCCTGTTGAATTCTGTTCCGTTTTCCTGCTTTCCAACTGACTACGATATCGTTGTCTTCTAGTCCAACGTGAACAAGTTCTTGATGAGCCATCCCTTTAAGTAATCCAATTCACCAAATTTCGACTACTAACGATTACTATAATATTTTCCTTGATCGGTCAAGACTTGACATGGTCAGAGGAGGGTATTCTTAGAGGCGAAGGAGTAGAAGGTTAACTATGTAGATTCCGAATGTGAAATGTGAAGGAATGAAGTATCATCTTTGTGTTTTTGTAAAACTGTTGTCTTCGTGTCGTCATTCCACCAACTGGAAGGTAAATGTGCGTTGTCATCTTCAACATCCAAAACGTAATGTGTTAATTATTTATTACGAACATTGCGTAACCCTTCCAAAATATGCATCTCTCCTCCTTTCTATATGTGTCATAAGAAATATAAGAACCCGTTTTTATATATCATCCTATCACCCCGTCACCTCGTTAACATGAAACCCCCACAACACAACATCGCGGTACCCAAGTCATATCGATATATTATTTTATTTTAAAATCGCAACTTTATAAATCGAATAAAAATGGATAGAGCATTAACTCTATAATAATATAGATGAAATCTGCTAGAATTAAAACATTATATTAAAGCGTACTTTACGACCGGGCTAACCCGGGCATTCCTGCTAGCTTAGATAAATACTTTTGCAGTTTTAACAAAAAAGGCTCCAATAATATCAGAGCGACTCCATTTACGCTGAACATTTAAAAATACCAAGATCAATATATTACATATGTGGAATTTTCACAGGATCCGCTAGTTTTGATTAATGCATATTTCATATTTATTATTGTATTATAATGGACCTAATATATAGTAATAATTTAAAAAGTTGAAAAAAAATAAAAATGACTCGTGCGCCACCATTGGAAACTGAAATCATCTTACGATTAACGTTTTCCTTTGACGTTAATGCCCGAGCTGTGAAGACATGTTTGCTGCAAGGCTAAAAAATAAAACATGAACCACTAGCTATTTCGTTACGCATGCAAATGCGTAGACTTCAACCTGGAAAATTCCATTTCTTTAATTTTCACACTTTTGCACCGATTTTTCCCGGCTAAAGCCCAAATAGAAAGTTTCGCATGGATTCGAATACCCTATATATTAAGTTTCGTGTATTTACACCAAAAATGGACAGAGTAGTTTGTTAGACAAATGATTATCCTATAAGAAAACCGAAAAAAATTATAGGGAATTAATTAAAATTAATGTTTAAAGAATATGACAATTAGCTAGATCTTTTGTAGATGAATGTAATTCCACGACCCATATAGAACAAAATTTTAATTACTTGAAAAAAAATATATAAAAACGGGTTTTTGGTCCCCCGACAAAAGGAGGGTGGACCTGTAAATTCACCTTTGTCTGTTCGTCCGTTTGTCTGTCCGCACTTTTCTCAATAACTACGCCTTAGAATTTTTGGAAATTTTGCACAAACAGTAAACATGGAATGAGTAAAAAGTAACAGAACGGATTTTTCGGAAAAAACTCCGGTTGCCCCACTTAAGGGTTCCTTTCGAGTTAAAATGGCTGAAATTAACACTAGTGAGCTCATTAAAAAAAAATGATTCTTTGGATGTTTATAAAACTTTCTGAACAGTTGTAGCTAACTGATTTCTCTTTAATTTTGGTTGTTTATACTTCGTGATAACTCTTCGGTGTGCCCCGGCCGCTCTTTTAGGGCTAATAAAAACACTCCATTTTTGGAACTATTTTACCATATTTGTCCAAAATTTTCTGTGTCTGTCTAGTTAGCAGTTTTGCATGGTGCTGAACTCAAATTTAAATATGTAAAGGCCTAGGGGACTTTGGGGGCTAAATGGGTGGGGCGGCAAATGATGGACTTAATCATTTCTTTTTTTGCATGGTGCAGAACTCAAATTTACATATGCTTAGGTCTAAAACCGCACCGTTTGTTCATTTTCACCGGGATTTGACGTCTGCTGGGGACTTTTGGGGTTAAATGGAGGGGGGCAAATGCTGAACTTAGTCATGTCTTATGCCTTGTTCACTGTGCACTCACTGTGCTTCACTTGTTCATTTGAATATCAATACACAAAAAAAAAAACACAAGCTCACTGCTTGTTTTTAAACAAGCGGCTAGAGCACTGTAAAAATGGTGGACAAATGTTTGTTTAATTAGACATTTGACGAGATAATTAACGGGCGCCGCTCCAGTTGGTCGATCGGTAGAACTGCTGACTATCAGCGAGATGTTTCTAGGTTCAGTCCTTGGCTTGGGAGAGGTGCTAGTCTAGCGCCACTGATGAGTTGTAATACAACGAAAGAAGTCGATGGCTATATATATATTAGATTTTGGATTTCATTCTCTCTTAAGAATTATTTTCGCCTTTCGGATTCGCCTTGTGAGATTCTTCATGCAAGCTGAAATATTATGCGCCGCTTAATTGTATTTATATTTTTCATTTCCCACATTTTTTCACTCGTTTTTAAAGAATATGTACATCTTCGCAATTTACGACTAATAAATTGCGGGTTTTCACTTAATGCCAAAGCAAGCAAATTCTAGCATTGCTACTAATATAATTTGCTGATTCTTTCTGTACTCTGATGAGAAGAATAGCAAGAATAGCATTCTTTGAAACTCCGCGAAATAAGGAATTGGTAAATTGTTTTTTGGAGTATTCAGTCGAACAATAAATTTTGGTTGTAGATTTTAACTTGCAACTTTAATTTTTTCTCTTATAATTAGCTCTATTCTCTGTTGTGTATTAAGCTATATTCGGTTGATATTTGTATTATCTATATATAAATACTGGTATTTATATTAGATTGAAGTTTACAATTGCGTATATCAGGCAAACACTACGTCTTTTTTATTTAATTAATATATATATATATATATATATATATAATTGTCACATCCTTGGTCAAAGTTTAAATGCACAGTAGTAAATTTAACTCCATCACACGGACTTAGGGTTACTGCATGTCTATGAACTTTATTAGAAATATTATAATATCATATTTAAACCAAATTCAGATTTATAATTTTATTATATTTTATTTCTATCTTTAACCCATATTAATTTTCTTATCAAGTAAATGCATACCTTTATTTTAATTTTTTCTAGATACATCTGCCTATACTTTTAATGCTAGCTTTATTTATGGTGTCTTTTACATATATTAAAAACCCTTTCCAACACTTTGCTGATGAGGAAACTTTGTTTGTTAAAAATACTATATGTAAAACTATTGTCCGTGGCTTAATGTCTACCACAATAAAAACATTGTTTTCCGAAACGATCGTACAAATTATTGATTTTGTTGTTGTTCCTTCTTGTGAAACGGATTTTTAATTTAATTCTAATTTGAATTTTAAATTATCAATCACATTACTGTATATATATATATATATATATATATATATATATATATATATATATATATATATATATAAGCATCTTCTCTGTTTCTAGAATAATATATACGTAAGATGCATGAATTAAAATATATTTAAGCGTATCTTACAACGCTGGACGGCCTGCTAGTATATATATATATATATATATATATATATATATATATATATGTATATACATATACATATATAAGCATCTTTGTTTCTAGAATAATATATACGTAAGATACATGCATTAAATATATACATATACATATATAAGCATCTTTGTTTCTAGAATAATATATACGTAAGATACATGCATTAAATATTTAATATATTTAAGCGTATCTTACAATGCTTGCCGGCCTCATCATTATCATCATCATTATCATTATCCTGACTGGCTCCTTGCCCTTACCAATGTGACTCTTCCTCTCCAGAGTTTCCTGTCTTCCATCAGTTGCCTCAGATCTTCATGTTCACAGTTGGCGTCGTGTGCTAGTTGTTGGATGTACGTGGTCGTCCTCTGCTTGCGCATCCGTGACGTGTTGTCCATAGCAATACATCACTCACCAATTCATGCTTGCTTCTCAGACAATGACCGCCAAATCGTAGGCGTCTTTCTCTGATGGTATTAGATATGGCATGTAGGTTGCCATAAAGTTGCTGCTTCGTGGGATGATTTTGCCAAGATATATTTAATATTATTCTTAGGATACTTGTGTATGTGCCGTCTAGTTTTCTTTCCAATCTTTTGGTGAGTGTCAAGCTTGTAGCACCGTAAACAAGACAGACTCTACCACTGGTCTTAAGAACTGCCTTTTCAGTTTGTCAGCCAGTCTCGAAGTCCATACTGAATGTAGCTCATCCAATGCGGTCCATGCTTTTGAGATGCGAATTCCGATAACTCTCTCTGTGGAAACTATGTTGCTGCCCAGATACGTAAACTCAGCGACTTCTTCATGAACTTTGTCTTATCCGCATTTATGTGGAGACCTATGTCAATATGCAGACTTTACTAGCTTACGTAACAGTGTTTGCGCATCAGCAGTGTTGTTCGCGAACAAAGCAATATCGTCTGCGTAATCTACATCAGTTACGTGTGCTGATTGATGACGTCTGTTTCTGGATCCATTTAGGTGAAGTCTAGCATGTTGTGTGTATCAACAGAGATGCGAAGTACAAAGTCAAGACAGTTAATGAAAAGAAAAGGGGAAGAGTATCTCCTTGTAGAACTCCAGTGCGGATGTCGAAAAATTCAGTGTCCCCATCTCATTGCTCGAGTGTGCTCATATAGCATCATGATAGCATTAATGACTTAATTTGGAATCCCATATGCTTTTAATATGCTGGCCATTTTTCCTCTATGTACGGAGTCGAATGCTTTGGAGAAATCTACAAAGATCGTGACTGCCTCAATGTTTTTTTTTGCTTTGACTCCTTCAGTGTCCTAACAGTAAGTATTTGACTAGTAGTAAAGCGATTCTTTCTAAATCCATTTTGGTTCTTTATGAGCACTTCTTCGATCTTTGGTTGGATACGGTTGAGAAGCATGGCATTGTAGATATTTGCTGCAATTGGAGTGAGTGTAGTTGCTTGGTATGCTTAGGTCACCTTTCTTGGGGAAGGGAAGTATGCATCCTTCCCTTCATATATTAAATTTTTTTTGCTTATATACAGAATTGCATGAATAAAGAAGTATGTCATTGAAACCACCTGTCTTCCATACTTCAGGAGGTATGTTATCTAAGCCTGCAGCTTTACGATTCTTGGTCTTCTTTAGTACATTTAGAAGTTCCTTCATTGTAAAATCACCCTTCTCAATATCGAGTTCCTGTACAACAATCGGATGAATTGGTTGGTCTGTCACTCTTGGTTTGTTTCCGAGTAGCTTTTGAAAATGTGCTTTCCATTTCGAACATACATTTACAAGTTCCTCCATTGTAAAATCACCCTTCTCAATATCGAGTTCCTGTACAACAATCGGCTGAATTGGTTGGTCTGTCACTCCTGGTTTGTTTCCGAGTAGCTTTTGAAAATGTGCTTTCCATTTCGAACATGCATTTTCCGGAGTGTTTGCCTTTAACTTAGCTTTGGCAGGTCGTTTGCGCCTAGATATCCAATTTACTACTTGCCAAGCCAGATAGGATTATTTGTTATCTGCTGCATTCTGGATTCGATCTATTTGTTCTTGAACATACTTTTGTTGTTCTGATAGGTACATCATACTAAGCTCTTGAATCGCCTGCTTCCTTAATTTTGTATTCTGTCGAGTGGGTATTTATGTTGCTTTTTGATTATGTTTTTTTTAAATTTTTCTCGTTTTAATATTATTTTGTCATTTTCCCACAGTACGTTTTGTTTACCTCCGGCTTCAGAGGTATACACTTCTTTGCTGCTTCTTGGTGCGATCTAACGAAGTTTTCGTAGGTGGTATTAGCAGTTGGTTCCTGCTCTTGTGCTTGTAAAGCATCAAATCTGGTTCGCAGTTCGAAGATGAATCTGTTTGATCTGATTGTCATGTGACAACGTTGACTAGTTGTAGGGCTGTCTAGATGATTTTTTAGTTTTGTTCGCTCGTAGGCTTAACTTCAACTTGGAGGTTACAATCCTATGATCAGTAGACACACCATAGAAACTGCTATAAGCTTCAAAGTTATGACAGCTATTGATCCACTTCTTATTCATAAAAAGAAAGTCCAGTTGTGCCTTGTCTCCATTTGGGGATTGATGGGTCCAGAGCTTACCAGGTCTTTTCTGAAAACGAGTATTCATGCATTGTAAGTTGTTTTCAAGGAGAAAAGTTAATAGATACTATCCATTTCGGGGTTTTCCATCATGGAAAGAGAACTTATGCTTGTTGTCTTCCCGTCCTATATGTGCATTCACGTCACCCCCGATAATCAACAAATTATGTTTGGGGATTGAGCGCACTATTGCTGACAGTTCATCGTAGAAATTCAGGATCTCTTGCTTGCCACTGACGTTGGTAGGGCTGTGACAACAAATCACAGTAGTAGCAGGATTACTACTGAAGGTAGCAAGAATTATCCTTTGTGTTATCTTCTCAGCACTATTCAATGATTTCAATATTCGAGGGCTAAGCAGAAGTTCTACTCCCCCAATGGTAATATTTGTCGAATTTTTCCATGCTGATGCTGATACTAGTATCCAGCTGTTACAAATTTCATGAAGCAACAAGTTCTGATATTTCTGATATTTGAGATGTGGGTTGAAGTGTCCCTACATTAAAGGTGGATATTTTTATGACATGTCTACATTTTGCTAGCCTAGGTTTTGGTGCTGTAGTAAACTTGTCGATAGCTGTGGCAAAAGTAGTAACCCTGGGTTACCCATGTGGCGGTCGATGCGGTATGGAATTTTGGTTTGATTTAGAGTCATATTGAATCTTTCGATAGCTCGGATAATATCACCTGTGTGAGCTACGTCTACAGGCGAATCGCAGTAGTTTCTCAATTAGACGAGTGGAACCTGCTCATTGATCTCTGAATGATTCTCCCGCTCAGCGTCTTTTGTGCCCTGCCATTGACTAATTCTTTAGTTCTTCCGCCAAGGCGCATAACTGTCATGCTGCTCCCCATGACGTTACCAGGGTCCATTTATCAGTTCAGGCTCTACATCAGTCTTCCGTTACAAGTGGTCCTACATGATTACCGTAGACTATATCCTCATTCTGCCACGATTTATGTCTGATATGAGTGTTTCTTTCATCAGACGGTATAGCCTGTTGAAGCAATCCTATATTATTGTAACTTCCGCACGAGCTATGATATAAGGTTGACATTTGCGGAGATTCAAATACTTTTTATTACAAGGAACGGTATGCTCTTCGCAGCAGATTTTAAGTTATGAAAAATAAAAAATTAATGAATAAAATTTAAAAAAAATATATAGTATATATATACATATATAAGCACCATTTTGTTTCTAGAATAATATATACGTAAGATGCATGAATTAAAATATATTAAAGCGAAACTTACAACGCTGGACGGCCTGCTAGTATATATACATATATAAGCATCTTCTTGGTTTCTAGAATAATATATACGTAAGATGCATGAATTAAAATATATTTAAGCTTGTCTTACAACGCTGGACGTCCTGCTAGTATATATATATATATATATATATATATATATATATATATATATATATATATATATATATATACACACACATATATAAGCGTCTTCTTTGTTTCTAGAATAATATATACGTAAGATACATGAATTAAAATATATTTAAGCGTATCTTACAACGCTAGACGGCCTGCTAGTATATATACATATATAAGCATCTTCTTTGCCGCTTCTTATTTTAAGTCTTTTTCTCCCGTTTTAAATAAATATATTTTTTCTACTTATTCTATGTTTCTCTCCTTGTCTTGTTTTGTCATATTTTTCCTGTTTTTTTAATTTTTGTTGTTGTTCTTTGACTATGTCTGCTATCTCTCCATTTTCCCCTTTTACGTTTCTAGACGCCGTATTACTATTCATTTTTTTTATTTGTAAACGTCATCTGACATATATGTAATGAGAATTTACGTTTTATTTATTTTCTTCTCAAATTGTCTGTTCTAAACACTATGTATTTTCATATTCCTATGCTGTTTTTTTAATACCCGTCAAAATGGACTTTTAAGTCAATTTCAACACATCATTTCTTTTGTTATTTCTTCTGATTTCTCTGAATCTATTCTGATCCTTTTACGCACTTTCATATCTCTGTCCATTTTCATATCTTTAGATTTCCAAGCTTCATCAACGTTTTAGACCTTCAGTCGTCGCATCTCTGTGATGCTGCCTCCGCCATTTCGTTAGTCACGTCCAGTTTGGAATCTTCAGATTGTATTATATATATGCATATTATTTTTCATGTGTCACGCTAAATTTTTAAGAAGCATTCTTGTCAGTCTGTCACACTTGTTCGGAATATCATTCTATTATGCTGATGTTTAAAATATACATTTCTTTACTCAGTCATGCTAAAGTATTAACATCTAATTTCCATTGAGTTGCCACACTTAAGTTTAAAATATTAGTTACTTTGTTCGGCAACGCTAAAGTTTAAAATGCATTTGCTCCGTTCCGTCACACGTAAGGTTTAAAAACATATTTTCTTAATTCTCTAAGACTCAAGTCTAAAAAATAGTTCGTTCTGTGACAGAATTTAATTTGTTCTGTCACGTTCAAATTTCAATATCATGTTCGTTTATTCTGCCGCGCGTAAGTTTAAAAAGATTTATCTTATTTATCACGCTTAAGTTTAAAAAACATTTACTTTGTAAGGTAACACTGAAGTTTTATTAGCAGTTACTTATTTGTCAAGTTCAAGTTTAAAATAATATTTATTTTTTGCCACACTCAAGTTTAATATAACATTTATATTTTTCTGTTACACTTACTTATAAAATAGAATTTATTTTTACATATTATTTGGATTGTTCGGATTATTGTTCTCATATTGGTTGTTTTTCTCACAACGTGTCGGCCGATGTAATATTTTTCACCATTCACCAGTAATATGCAACGAGAATGCATCTGAAGACGGTCGGAGATTTCATCGACCGAACCATTATAAGAAATACAACTAAGATAAGAACAATAGTCTGAACAATCCAAATAATATAATTATCAATCCTCATTTAAAAAATATACAAACATCGTACAAGATTTTACTTAGTTTTGTGATATTAACGTTAAAATTATTAACTTTGTTTTAACACTTTATTTTAAATAGCATTTCCATTGCCTTGCCACACTAATGTCCATTAAAAAATTAGAGTTTTCTGTTACACTTAAGTATTAAAATAGCATTTAAATTATTCTGTCACACTTACGCTTAAATAGCATCTACTTTGTTCTGTTAAGTCACAAATACTATTTTTGCTCGTTCCACTATATTTGATCTTGAGGTGACATTTTCTTTGATATGTTAAGCTTACCTTTCTAATAGTATTTTCTTTGTCATGCTTATATATATATATATATATATATATATATATATATATATATATATATAAATAAATAAATATATATATATATATATATATATATATATATATCACATTTTCATCGATTTGTCACGCTTAAGTTTTTTAAAAAGCGTTTTCTTTTGGTCCGTTGCACTTTAGTCATTTTGTCAGACTGTCAGGTTCTGTTTGAGATTACATTTTCGTTGGCCTACCACGCTTGCGCTTAAAATATTTTCATCACTAACCGCGCTGATTTGTTAGACCCATCTTCCAACTCTCTTTTATTGTTTATTTAATCGGGACACACTTTTCTCCCTCCTTTTACAAAGTGTTCCACTGGCAATTTTTCTTGGTTTCTCATTCCGTTCTAGTCTTTCTTGATGCAGAAACAATTCTTCTGTTTATTTTACCATTATCAGAATCATGGCACTGCACTGATTCAATAACGGAATAGATGGGAAAATGGAGTGAAGCGAATAGACGAAGAAATTGGAAGCGACAGAACCCGATTCTAAGAGATATTAAAAAAAGAAGAAAAACATATTTCCTTTGAAACGACGCCAGGCTAGACTCGATCCTTACTAAAACGGAGGAATTATGAAGAAAATAGATTTTCTGTCAAATAAAAATGGAAACTATTACGACAGTAGAAGATATTATTTTAGTGCCATTTCGATTAAATCTGTTTTCCTATTTGATTTCATTCTTGTCGTGCTTTCTAGCAACAATGCTCGCATCATAAATATGAAATATAAAGCAATATGCACAACTGCAACAATCATCGTTGATGTTGTTTTTGCTTCAGAGCATAATTCATTCCTTTCGTTGAATCAGATGGTTATTGTTGGCATTCGTTACCTCGATATCTTTCTAGTTAGAATTATTTCTAGAAAAAAATTGTTACTTCCGATTGGGATCACGTGAATGTTGTCAACGTCCTTAAGTGAAAGTGTTAAGTGAAGTGGATTCGAACTTGGCACACCGAGGTTGACAGTCTGTGACGTTAACTACTTAGCTACTGTCAACTCTCTCTCTCTATCTGATAGAGGTTGTCCTTTCCATAAATTCTTCAAGAATTGAATCCGTTTCCATTAAAAGAATACAAAGAAAAAAATACAGATCTACGTTTATCTCATTCAATCCGGGGCGATGCAGGGTATTCTGCTAATATATATTTCCACATATCTCATTCAATCCCAGACAACGCCGTCAAAGATCGGGAGTGAGAGAGAGCGACTCGGTTGGGACGGTGATGGCTACCAGTAGAGGGAATCAAAATGTGTTAGTCTAGGATCAGCGACAGTTTTCCAATTTGGGAAACCTCGGAAATAAAGGTTGCTGAAGAAAATAAAACATGAGGTGTGTCATTTTCTTGGGAAGAGTTTCCATTGCAGCTTTCCGTCAAACGAGATCAAGGATGGAAGCGATCGTTTCCCGATTTGGCCCGATGTTACAACCCCAGATAAGTGTTATTTGTCTTTGCGTTGTAAAGGTATTTATGTATATGTTTTTATCGTTATAAACTGTAATTTAATGTACACACACAACGAATTTTAAATTAGACGATTACAACGTTAGGCGGTCATAGACAAACACACGTATATACACACGTCATGTAGATTACTGTGACATGTCTATACAAACGTATCTATACTTTCAACATCTATATGGACTATCACAATGCAACAGCTACTCTAATGCACATGTACGCATGTTTGGGGGTATTTCATTGGAAATGTCTCTGCCACAAAGAAAGGTATGCAAGCACATATTCCATGTTTATCCAGCGATCTTGAGCGTCGGGGTTGGATGTGAAGTTAAAAGTCTTTGATGAAGAAAATGGCTAATAAAGCAGTAGAGTCAATGCCACTTTAACCAAAGAACAATAGGCTAGGTTTAGTCTCCTGCAATTATATTTCAACCCCTGGAAAGTTGAAAAATAGATGCTTTAGAGAAGGATATGTAATACTCACCAGAGTAGCAAGTGTCCGCGTATTTGTGCATTGCGTGGATGTGCGTGCGAGCGGTGGCGTGAGGGAGGAGGGGTGGACATGCCGCAGGGAAGTGTCGGGTGTGAAAAGAGAAAAAAAGATAGCGCCTGGTGTTTTATAAACTGTGGTCTCGCGAGATCGCGAGATCACGAGAAAACATAGGGCACACATATAAATGAGGCAGGGTGAAAAACTGCATAAAAAGCAAGCTCGAGTGAGAGGAAGGGACAGTGTCGTTTACAGTCACAAGGTTATTGTGTTACTATTGCGAGCGTTGGTGACGATTAAGGTTGAATTCGATACAGGATACTATGTTTGGATCTATGTTGGAAGTTGTAGTTCTGAGTTTTCGCTTGATTTCTTTGTTGGGCGTTTTATGGTAAGTTTTGGAGTTTTTAAAAGAGATCAGAAGAATGATCAAAAGCAGGGCAGAAGGTAAGCAAGAGAGATAAAATAGGGACGGAAGCAAGATTGAAGAAGGAAGACTTTTATAGATCAATGAAAAGGAAAAACCGTAGCAATTCTAGTATGGCATCGAGCGGCCAAACCAGAAAAATGCTGCAGATTCCATTGACCAAATGGCAATGCGCCAGAGTTGGTATATATTTTTTTTACATAGGGTCACCACTTATCAAGGCCCGGAGGCCACTCAGGGATAAGGGTTATTGCATGTACAGTAAACAATGAGATAGTATTGTAGTAATCATTAGTATTGGAGATTTGATAGAGTTTCTTACGGTTTGTCAGGAATTTGTTTATGTTGGATTTGAAGACATCCAAGTTGTAGTCAGGTGATAAACAGGCAAACGGAAGAGAATTCCACAGTCGTGCACTTCTGAGAAAGAAGCTCTGCTCATGGAATCTACGTTTGGATTTAGGCACAGATAAAGAGTGGGGAAAATTATTGAGAGTAGTTTCAGCCAAACGGGTGTTTCTCGTGAAAGATTGGCGAGGGGGGGATGAGAGATTGGAGCTCAGACGAGCACTTGCCATGGGAATAACGATAAAACAAAGACAGGCTCGCAACGTCTCTTCTGTGCGAGAGAGGCTGCAGGGAAGAGAAAAGGGTATCCCCACTAAACCACGAAGTCTATTTTGTACTCTGTCAAGGCAGGATAGGCTGTTTTTAGCAGCTCCTGCCGAGATGTGGCAGCAGTACTCCATCCTTGGACGAACTTGGCTTTTATACAGATAGAGAATTGCATCAATAGTGAAATATCTTTTGGAGCGGTAGAAGGATCCCACCATTTTCCCAGCGTCCTTTGCACCGGCTGAAGACTTTGGGAGTTGCAGGAAGGTTCGGGTCTGATTATCAGGTGGATAACATCAGCGTAGAAAACATTTATCTCTAGCACCCTAATTAGTTACATGGCAACAAGAAGAGTATAGAAAGATAATTTAGTAATCTCTACCTATCACTTGTACAAAACTGTCGACCGAGTATACAGCGTTTTCTTCCTCCTTTCGCCGCTCATTCGTTTCAAATGAGGACTGAGGGAAATTGAAAGGAGGAGAGAGTTTCTGGGCTGCTGAAAATACACACACGATGCCTTTTTATTCTCCTTTTATTTTATGTTTTTATTTTAATAAATATCAAGACATTTTGACTTATTACATGCCGAAACGCGATGTCTATTGTAAATGATCTATTGTATACAAGAAAAGGAACCTAAATTGCCATTTTATATATACCTGCTAGAGTGAGATGGCTTGTTCATACCTTTCCTAATGACACTAAGTGACAAACTAAATAAAGTATTAACTTGAAATAGAAAATAACCCATTTCACCGAGGCATCTATTAGTCTAATTACATACTGCTTATCTAAAATATTAAGTCTGAGTAAAAGTTTTATTGATTTTAATTTTATATTTGAAATGAAAAACTGTGTTTTTGACAACCTTCATATATAACAATAGCGAAATTTGCATGTTATAACTTGTCTATGAGCTTATAAATGTTTAGTTTGTACAATTCTGTAGGTTTTATGCGAAATATAAATCTAACTCATATTCAATCTCACCATCGTTATTTTACGCAAAGCCAACTAATCGGGCAAGATATTTCAACAATTTCTTTTAAAGAGATCTTTGGTTAGTAATACTGTATGAGGACAAGCATTATCATGATGGAAGATAACTTCCTTTCTGTAGACTAATAGAGGTGTTTTTTTCGGATCAACATGGGTGAGAATATTGTAAAATAAACAATGTCTTAATAATTTGAGACAAAAAAATTATAAATGAATCATGGTGATATGTTTAATAAGTAACAATATGCATAAAATGAATTTCAATAGTTGACAATGGATATTCTATCACAAGAATAAAAGGAATTTTCATTTTCTGTATTTTTGCTGATAACGCTACACATTACAACTGATTGCTCAGAATAGAAATAGTCCGAGATGATGTTCATTTTACAAATCATGTTCCATCTTTGATATCATTGCTATACACCTTGAACTGTGTTATATATCGAATATTTGGCGTTAGGAATTAATAAATTTCCAAATCATTAACTTTGTAGACTTTTTAGTCGTTGATTGTGTCAACATGGACGCCAATAGTAATAACATTCATTGCGGAAGCCTACTTCATCAGTGGAAGCCACATTATCATTAAACAAAAGCAATTCCGTCAATATTTCCGGAAACCTCACGCAGCTTTGAAACACAAACAAAGCAACGGGAATTAGATATCGGCAACAGAACATAATGCCCCTCATCTTGCTACGGTGGCTATGACAGATTTGAATGCTCTTTTGGAGCTTCTGGTTATCTTGCCAATGTTATGTCCAAGATTTGATTATTGAATTCGTGTACGTTAATTTCTTTAATAAATATATTTATTCCAGTCCTGATAATCTGTAATAAAATATATCCCATTATTACCGGGCAACACATAAATTAGTAACGGAATCAATTTCTCGCATAATATCTATTGTATCGTCGAGAAACACAATACACTTATATAAAATATAGAATATACTTATTCCTTTAGGTACAATAATAGAAGTCCGTGTCGGGTACAAACAACTGGCAAATTGTTGAGTAAAACGCAAAAAATTCTCATTCACACTCATAGCTTCAACTGACTGTGACCAATTTTGTTTTTCCCAAATACATGTAAATTGTAGTCACAATTACCACAGGGAGTTAAACAGCAAGAGGTTTGTTAACTTTACATTTAAACTACTGCAATTTAGCACAATCAAAGAAGCAGGAAATAGAGAGAGAATTCCAAAATCTAGCAGCCCCAGTAAGGAAACTATTAAAGTAGAAAGCTTTCCGAAATCTTGGCATATCAACAGATGTGGCAAAAATACTAGATGTCTAGCACTCTTTAATTAACTGTTTTACTAACAACTAATATGTGCATCCAGATCTCATATTGCGTATAACATCTTGTTTATTCGTTTTCCCCTCGTGTCTGCTATAGAGCGTGGTGTCGTCAGCAAATATACTCATCTCAAAGACTATTTTATCGGGAAGGTCATTTATAGATATGAGTAAAAATAAATGTCCAAGGATAGATCCCTGAGGTACACTCGCATTTATATCATATTGATTAGAAGTACGACCATCGAAGACAACCTGGATTCTTTTCTTATTTAAGGATTTAATTATGTTAAGTATTCGTCCAGTAATACTATAGGATTTGATTTTCCTTAGAAGACTATCGTACCATACCCTTTCAAAAGCCTTAGATATATCTAGGGCTACTGCCCTCTTCTCCTCTGCCTTATCCAGTACATGGTATATACGTTCAGAGATTACAGTTAGAATATCTGCTTTAGAAACGGCTTACCTAAATCCAGATTGATAGTTGGACAGAAGTTAACAACTTCAAGGTGGTGGACAAGAGCTTTATTATTATGGACTCAAATATTTTGGGAAAAAGAGGGAGGAGGCTAATGGGGCGATAATTAAATGAATCAGTTCTTTCGCCAGAATTCGTTTAAACTGGTACGCCAAAGGCAGTTTCTAGCAGTCGGAAAAGCATGATTTGTTAAGGCATTTTTGAAGAGTTTGAATTCAAATGGAGCAACCTAAACAGAGCACTTTTTTAATAGTACAGCCGGAATCAGATCAGGTGTCTAGGTTTTTATGATATGTACTTGAGAAGGGGTGACGTTCAGATCATATAATGTGGTTTCCCTCCGAAAAGGAAAATCAGCGAGAGAGTGGTTTGCTTCTAGGTCCAAAGCAGAGTGTGAGGCAACGGGCAAGCATGTTAACTTTCTCAGTTCCCGTGCGAATAACCACTTAGTTGGAGTGACCAGCGGTAGTCCCGAAATAGGCTTAGTCAGTCGATGACGCAGGACCTCAGGCTAGAGTCGCCATCTTTTCTCCGGCATGCGAAAATCACACAATCGTCGCGTGTGTGCAAATAAGAGATTAAGAGCAACCAGCTGTCCAAGCCTGTCTACGTCAACTCTGCTTTATCGTCGCAGGATTTCGCGAGAGGAGAAAAGAAGCCGGAATTAGGGCGGACTTGAACTTTTAGGTGTAGTTTTGAGTGATCCTCGTTGCGAAAATTCGTGTCGCACACACACACTTCAAATTACAGCATTTGCTACAGCAAACGTGGCTTGAAATGTAGGTTTAGGAAAGCATCTTGCAGCAGATTGCCTGCAGAGCATATATATATATATATATATATATATATATATATATATATATATATATATATATATATATTAAGTTATAAAATATATATAGCAATTAAGTTACACAGAATATTCCGCGTTTCATCCACGCTAGGATTCATCGGGCTTATGCGAGGATTTTGTGATTGTCACGCGTTTTTATATACGCACCTGCTATTGTGTTTATAGTTAGACAATCAGCTTTCCAGTTTCCATGCACTCTTCTTAATCACTCAATGAGCAGGCACTTACAGGAGAAGGTCCAATTGACTTCCGGTTAACCCGTTCCTTTGACGTGAATCCTTTCGTATATAATCATATATATATATATATATATATATATATATATATATATATATATATATATATATATATATATATATATATATGGGAAAAACCTGAAGAGAGTGCTCAATACTATTGCAGAGCAAACATGTGTTTTATTTTTTTATTACCGTTTTATCTGTTTAGTTACTTATGTTTAAGATGTTGGACCATGTTTATGATCTAACAGCCTCGTCAGAACTTACAGAAGTAACATATGTAACCAAACAGATAAAATGGCAATAAAAAATATATATATATATATATATATATATATATATATATATATATATATGTCTGTGCCTATTTCCATTCTATGGAGGCCAGGCGCGAACGCAGACCCCACAATTTTATTATACCATCCCTATTTAAGTTAAAACATACTTATCAAAGTATTCTTATGTACATCTATATCAAAAACACTTGTAAACGTTTTTTTTTTAATTTAAATTTTTTATTTCCATATTTTGTGGACCAGGCGCGAACGCAGACCCCACAATGTTAATGAACCACTGTTCTGCCAGATCAAACATACCCATTCCTGTGTCTCGATACATCTTCGATCATTATATGTAATCAGTTTTTTTTAAAATAGTCAACGATATAGGAGCCTATTCGTGACCAGACACACACACACATACACACACAGACATTCAGCTTTAGATTATATATATATATATATATATATATATATATATATATATATATATATATATATATATATGTGTATGTATAAACCCTATCTTTCTGGGGAACGGTCTGTATCAAATTCCTCCGTGAAGTTTTGCTCTAAAGACTTTCTACTTGATAGATAAGGGATTTGAACCTGTGGAATAAAATCCGATTTAGTCATGACAGGGAAAAATTTTGTAAGGGGTCAAAATCGAAAAGAAAATGGAACTTGGCGAACATAAGTTGACTTAAAGTGCTTTTTGTCCCATACGCAAACATACATTTACTAGGAGGGAGATCCGAGGTAGTCCGGGATTTAATGATGATCAATAAACTTTTCACAATCCCATAATTTTTATTGTCATCGAAAATCCATGAAATAACCCATTTTTTTTAATCAAATCGATTGAGTGTATTCTCTATTTCGAGACTCAACGCGACACACCGGGAGGAAGCTTCATATGCATTCACACAGTGATTTAGTCAGCAATACGTTGAAATAAATATTGAACGGTAGAGAACATACTGTCCATTTTATTAATTTAGTTTTTATATATAGAACAACAGGCCAGGTTTAGTCTCCTGCAATTGTGTTTCAACCCCTGGAAAGTTGAAACGTAGACGCTTGATGTTAGAGAAGGATACCATGTTGTTCAGGTCTACGTTGGAAGTTGTGGTTCTGAGTCTTCGCTTGATTTCTTTGTTGTACTGTATTTATTTGCTTCCCCACTGAGCAAATTAGGCACAAGGCCGTTTTTAAAGTGGGAGATGGGCGATTTCTTTGCTGGACGTTTTATGGTAAGTTTGGGAGTTGTTAAAAGAGATCAGAAGAATGATCAAGAGCTGGGCAGAAGGTAAGCAAGAAGGATAGAATAGGGACGAAGGCAAGATTGAAGAAAGAAGACTATGTCCGAGTAAAAGTTTAAAATGCAAAAGTCAATTGTGCTCTAAACAGAAGCATTTCAAAGAACTTACTGTTGGTTTATATGTCGGATCTTTTGGGGTATGTTGTTATAAATCTTCTCGAATGCACTTGCGATGTAAGGCTGAGTAAGGTTTTAACTTTAGTCAATATCGCATGTTCCCTCACTCATCGGATTATTTCGATTATCGCTTATCGATACTTATCGAAAACATTCCGGTACAAGAAATATCTAAGAACACTCCCAGACATATAAGGCACATCAAGTCATTTTCGAGTCTAAAGGAACGAACTCACAGACACACATACAAAGTTCCTTTTATATAATAGTAGGAATACGTTAAAGTCGATCTGTTTGTAACTACCTCTTATGAAGAAAGCTGAGGACGTAATGACAAAGGAAAATTCGTTAAATGCTTCGGTTTCGTCTATAGTTAATGACACTAGATTAATATTTTTTAATATAATTCAATATATATATATATATACATGTATATATATATATATATATATATATATATATATATATATATATATATATATATATATGCACACCCTAGAGAATATGAAGGGTGGCCCATAAGGCAGTTTACATTATAAAAAATAAATAACTTTTATATATTTTAATTTCTCTTTTCGAAATTATAAAATAGAATCTTTGGAACTTTTTGGTATGGATAAATTTACAAGAGAACAACAACTGAAAATAATTGAATTTTACTTTGAAAAGGGATGGCCAATTGTTGCTACGGAAGATCCTATATACGCCATTTCAATGTTCGATATCCTCCTAGTAGGCCTGCAATAATGAACTTTGTGACGTGCTTTCAAACCCACAGGAAATTCTTTCCATACAACCTCCGATATTACGAACTGTCATGGAGAATAGCTTAGAAAGAGCTCGACCTTTCGAAGGCTAGAATAGAGGATACTTAAGAGAAATCATCTTTCGTAATTAAGTCAGAACAAATTTCCACACTCTAATAAAAAAATCCATTACATACAGTCATTTAAGAAAAATGTTGCTGCATTTTCAAACTATGAAGTGAATTATGGGCCACCCTGTATCTAATCAGCAAAATCGAATTGAATCTATTTTGAATTGAATGGAACAATCTTGAAAATATCAAATCGACAAGTTGTTTCCAGTCGCATAGATATCCCTGTCAGAGGAGATGATGACGTAAGTTTTTTGCAGGAAAATGTCGACTTTATCCTACATACAGCGCCTAGTATTTCCAAATGGCCACCCATCTGTTACTGACTAGCTCAACGTTTTCAAGTATGTTGATAACAGTTGTAGAGATATACAGATAAAAATGAGCAGATTTGCATAAATGGAATATGATAGGTATATAGATACATATAAACGAATATATACATTATATCAATAATCTGGAAAAATTACACTCTCTTTGTTTTAAATATATTCAGTGACATAACATTAAGACGGTCCGGACCTTTCCTAAGGTGAGGTCTGAAACAAAGGGATGTCATTAAAACCAAGCGGGACTGTGGATTCTTCCTTTTATATGTCATCGCGTAGATTTATAATTGGATATTGTTTGCGAAGGAAAGTTCAGCTTCATTATTTTGGAACTTCGATCACACAGAGAAAAACACAATTTATTTCGAAAGACTTGCCATATCTATTTTCTCTCGTGTATTCTTTTTTGCTCTTGAATAATAATAATAATATAAAATGGGGAAAAATCAGTTTTTACTGCAACATTTTTACCGTTGATTTATAAAATACAAAAAATAAACCTCATTTTATTTTTTGAAATTTCGTTCTGTTCTTTCTTTTTTTTACAGTAACATGATTTTCATATAGATCTTCGTGCAACATTATTAATGGTCTATATATGAATATATATATATATATATATATATATATATACGCTGATAAAATTGCTTGAAAAATAAAAGTGCTCAATCATTAATAATTTTTAAAGATCTAACCATTTAACATGCCTGATTATCTCCCACTTTGCCGTAAGGACTCAGACAGACATATTCATTGACTTGGAGATTATCACAGAAATATCATTCCCTTGACTAGAAAAACCAAACTTGAATCAGACGACCAGGCCTTTATGTGATTTTGACTTAACATGCAACATTTTTTTCTGTACCGCTCTCCCTCGACCCAGGACTGAACGCTAATCAACCAAGTCTCTGACAGCATAGATACAGCACTCTTCCGCAATACTAGCGCACAAGTACATGTATTTGATGACTTAAATGTCCACCACAGTAATTGGCTTGGATTCTCTACTTACACAGACGCAGCTGGTACCATAACACATAGCTTCTCTATATCTTGTTCCGTATCGCAGACGGTTACGTTTCCGACACGGTCATAGAAATTTACTATACCTATTTTGGTTCAATTAATGTCGTGTCACCCTAGCAGAGAGACCAGGAGCTCCGTCTTTAATAAGTAGAGAGTTTACTTGGTTCATTTTAGTTCTTGAGAATATTGAAAGGAGTCCTTCATGTAACATTGAAACATATTTAGCAGAATTGATATTTACTTTGCACTCCCCCCATGTCTTGGCGAAAACCTCGTGTTTCACCGTTGGCTGGAGTCTTTTTGTTATTGTTGTTGAAGAGGCTTTGTTCGATTGTTGTTATATGGATTTTGTCCAAATTTTCTGGTAAGAAGAGAAGAATAAGGAGTGGGTATATTGGAGTCTATTATTTATTTGATATGATTATACACATATTTATTATATTGTTAAATATGCTTAATACATTAGTACCTGTATTAAATGCTATTTTGTCAATGTTAGGTTTTATATATTTTTTTAATAGAGTGTCTGGTAATTTTAATCTCTGTGTGCCTTTATTTTTGTATTAAACACTAAGATTTGTGGTTACTATACTTCTTATTTCAACATACTTTAGTTTTTTATTATGGGAGATTATATGGCCGTGTTTTCTGATAGGTAAATTTGAGGGGTCTGGAGAGCGCTGTTTTTGTACTATATAACTTTGGTTAGTTGGATTAGTTAGGAAGATATTCTTCGAATGAACAAGAGAATTCGTATATTATACTAGCATTTCAAACCGACGTTAATTTTTTTAAACTTTGACCCCTATTATGACCCCTTAACATTTATTGTTTTGGACTAAAATCAAGTTATTAAGTTAGATCCATGTCCAAGGAACCTATATTTAAAATTCCACGTGTTTAGACCCAAAATTGTCGGAGGAGCTTGATAGAGTTCTCACAGGTCAAATCGTTGAACTTTAACTCCATTAACAGCCAAATTTCTGGCCGAAAACCGATTACAAAGATTATCCCAAATCTCACTACCCTGTATATAAAAGTTTGAGTCTGTAGACTGAAAATTCACAGAGTTATTGCGTAGGGAAATGTACACAGACATACACACACACACAGGCACTTATACTTTTATAGATATATAGATTCGATTGGATCAATGTGAATAATTAGTATTATTGTTCTTAAAGTTTTAAAATTTCTTATTATATATCATTTAATGTTATCTTTTCCTTTTTCTGATTGAGTTAATGTATAGTATTTTAGGTTAGTTATTATCTTTTTGTCAAGTTTATATTTAGTATGCATTTGGTTGGTATAATCTAACTGGAAAGTGTTTTATTATGGATATTGTCCATGTTTTTATCATGCAGAAAACCGTTTTTATAGAGATTTATTTGTTGATCATCTATTTTATTAGGGGAAATTATTATTTATTAGTGTTTGCTATATGTGGACTAGTTATATGTAAAATACTTTTCAGGGTAAGGATATAGTGTAGGTTCTTTGATCCAGTTTTTTTTTAAATAAGAACTATATTGTATTCTTGTTGACATTCGCTCTGGTAATTAAGTAGTAATTCTTTTGTTTTGTAAAGGTTGTATATTTTGTGGAATTACCGGCGTCAATTAGTACGTCTAAGAATGATATTTCATTTAATAATGGTTAGTACATGTGTGAATGTTAAAATGGAAAGGGTTTAAGAATTTTGCTGGAGGTTTTTAATATGTTTGTAAGATTCATTTGCAGTGAAAACAGCGTCGACATATACGGCGTACATATTAGGTTACGTGGGCTTAATTTTATTTTCAAGTTTGTCATATAATACTCTGCAAATATTCTGGGTCCTAGGAGTAATCCCATCGAGATTCCATCTATTTGTGTGTGTATGTTTAGTCTGTAGACTAATTAAAGGAGAATTCAAGAGTTTAAGTTAGTAAAATGTTTTCGAGGATTTGGGTGTTTATTGATGAATGGTTATCGTATTATACCTGTAGATTTAATTAAGAATTATACTTTAAGTGTCTTTTATTGGGACGTTAGTAAATAAGTGTTCGATATTAAGGGATAATATCATAGCTTTACTATATGATATACACATGGAGAAATTTAGGGGATTATATGTCTTAAGATATATCTTTTTAATGGGTTTTATTTTTCTTTATATATAACCTGGTTTGTATTCGCCTATAATTTTACTTAGTTTTATTCTTCCTACTTCAACATTTTATTACAATTAATATTATTTATATTAGTATTGAAATTTGTTTTATTTAAGATGGTATAAATGATGGATTTGTCTGTTATTGGTATAGTAATGTCAGTATCATTGTATATCTTTTTACCTGATTCTTTCAGTCCTACAAATGGTTTTCGTCTCTATGGCTACATCGGTTTTAAAATATATGTACATAGACACAAACATACATAAGTAATTTATATATAGATAGAGAGATATATAAAATGCATACTGAAGTAAATGAGTTTTATACGGTGCAGTATGAACTTTTCAGCATTACATTGGGCTTATACAAGTTCTCTGTTTTCAAATACTGTACCGATCACCGCCAGTTCCATTCTATTAATTGCATAACATGTAGAAAACAGGGAAATACTTAAACATGTGTGTTTGAAATAACTCTTATGTGTTGTCCTCATTCAACTTGAACACTGATCATAACTAAATACGTATGGGGAAAAGAAGAAATATATATTTACTGCTTAGTGTTGCCAGGAAATCTTGTAAAAATGTTCCAATGATGGTTTTTTTAGCAGATGCGACTGGAAACCATGTCTTATTAGTGGGTGCAATTTCACACTGATCGCACAAAGTCTAATCGCAGCCGAGATAATTGATTGGTTATGCTATAAACCTTAAGAAGAGAGAGAGAGTGTGAGAGAGAGAAAGAGAAAGAAAGAGAGACAAGATGGAAAGAGATATAAGTTACGTACTTTCTGATAACAACCAGCGCACACGTCAATATCCGAGGAATATCGATTGGGTCGTAACAGAAAAATTATATTATATGAAATACCTAGAACCATCGAAGACCTGCTGTATAAAATCACTGGCGATGCTCATCTCTTAAAGATGGCTTGTTCTCTGTCGGTCTGACGCATGTTTCGTGCAATTCTACGGTATTCATTTTCCCAAGCTTTGCTTTCTCATCCTTTGAAAAGGCTAAGTTTATTGATAATCGTTTGAAGCACCCTACCAGGGAATGTTGACGTAGCTGAATAGATAACTTTTGTTATACCTTAGGGCTCTTTCTCTAGGACATGGGTTTCAAATCACATTTTTCTTACTATATGGACAGTAGACAATACATTGTGGATACGTTGTTAGCAGCTTCCCTAACTCTCGCTTCTGCTAATTTGTCTCTCAGTTCTCTTTTAGATAAGGGGAAGAAAAAAAGCTGTATTTTAGGCCGGGATTATTTGTCTTGAGCAATCGCTTGAGATATCAGAAATTTCTGTTTCTTTTTTTATCCTTGAAATCATATCCCTAATAAAGGTGCTGGATGGAAACGTTTTTCTGGGCTGACGTTATCCGCCTAATAGTCAGGGGCCTGAACTTTGGACTAACTAACCACCAAGGAAACCGTTCAATCAGCAAGTGCAAAATACTGAGGCTGCTGTATTGCCATTTGGTGAATGAATTCTGAACCATGCAGTAGCTTCTGGTGAGGCTTCTCGATGTCATATTAGTAGGCAATT
>NC_136484.1:181066709-181312917 GCF_053919585.1 Euprymna scolopes | reverse complement strand
AATCCGGGGCGATGCAGGGTATTCTGCTAATATATATTTCCACATATCTCATTCAATCCCAGACAACGCCGTCAAAGATCGGGAGTGAGAGAGAGCGACTCGGTTGGGACGGTGATGGCTACCAGTAGAGGGAATCAAAATGTGTTAGTCTAGGATCAGCGACAGTTTTCCAATTTGGGAAACCTCGGAAATAAAGGTTGCTGAAGAAAATAAAACATGAGGTGTGTCATTTTCTTGGGAAGAGTTTCCATTGCAGCTTTCCGTCAAACGAGATCAAGGATGGAAGCGATCGTTTCCCGATTTGGCCCGATGTTACAACCCCAGATAAGTGTTATTTGTCTTTGCGTTGTAAAGGTATTTATGTATATGTTTTTATCGTTATAAACTGTAATTTAATGTACACACACAACGAATTTTAAATTAGACGATTACAACGTTAGGCGGTCATAGACAAACACACGTATATACACACGTCATGTAGATTACTGTGACATGTCTATACAAACGTATCTATACTTTCAACATCTATATGGACTATCACAATGCAACAGCTACTCTAATGCACATGTACGCATGTTTGGGGGTATTTCATTGGAAATGTCTCTGCCACAAAGAAAGGTATGCAAGCACATATTCCATGTTTATCCAGCGATCTTGAGCGTCGGGGTTGGATGTGAAGTTAAAAGTCTTTGATGAAGAAAATGGCTAATAAAGCAGTAGAGTCAATGCCACTTTAACCAAAGAACAATAGGCTAGGTTTAGTCTCCTGCAATTATATTTCAACCCCTGGAAAGTTGAAAAATAGATGCTTTAGAGAAGGATATGTAATACTCACCAGAGTAGCAAGTGTCCGCGTATTTGTGCATTGCGTGGATGTGCGTGCGAGCGGTGGCGTGAGGGAGGAGGGGTGGACATGCCGCAGGGAAGTGTCGGGTGTGAAAAGAGAAAAAAAGATAGCGCCTGGTGTTTTATAAACTGTGGTCTCGCGAGATCGCGAGATCACGAGAAAACATAGGGCACACATATAAATGAGGCAGGGTGAAAAACTGCATAAAAAGCAAGCTCGAGTGAGAGGAAGGGACAGTGTCGTTTACAGTCACAAGGTTATTGTGTTACTATTGCGAGCGTTGGTGACGATTAAGGTTGAATTCGATACAGGATACTATGTTTGGATCTATGTTGGAAGTTGTAGTTCTGAGTTTTCGCTTGATTTCTTTGTTGGGCGTTTTATGGTAAGTTTTGGAGTTTTTAAAAGAGATCAGAAGAATGATCAAAAGCAGGGCAGAAGGTAAGCAAGAGAGATAAAATAGGGACGGAAGCAAGATTGAAGAAGGAAGACTTTTATAGATCAATGAAAAGGAAAAACCGTAGCAATTCTAGTATGGCATCGAGCGGCCAAACCAGAAAAATGCTGCAGATTCCATTGACCAAATGGCAATGCGCCAGAGTTGGTATATATTTTTTTTACATAGGGTCACCACTTATCAAGGCCCGGAGGCCACTCAGGGATAAGGGTTATTGCATGTACAGTAAACAATGAGATAGTATTGTAGTAATCATTAGTATTGGAGATTTGATAGAGTTTCTTACGGTTTGTCAGGAATTTGTTTATGTTGGATTTGAAGACATCCAAGTTGTAGTCAGGTGATAAACAGGCAAACGGAAGAGAATTCCACAGTCGTGCACTTCTGAGAAAGAAGCTCTGCTCATGGAATCTACGTTTGGATTTAGGCACAGATAAAGAGTGGGGAAAATTATTGAGAGTAGTTTCAGCCAAACGGGTGTTTCTCGTGAAAGATTGGCGAGGGGGGGATGAGAGATTGGAGCTCAGACGAGCACTTGCCATGGGAATAACGATAAAACAAAGACAGGCTCGCAACGTCTCTTCTGTGCGAGAGAGGCTGCAGGGAAGAGAAAAGGGTATCCCCACTAAACCACGAAGTCTATTTTGTACTCTGTCAAGGCAGGATAGGCTGTTTTTAGCAGCTCCTGCCGAGATGTGGCAGCAGTACTCCATCCTTGGACGAACTTGGCTTTTATACAGATAGAGAATTGCATCAATAGTGAAATATCTTTTGGAGCGGTAGAAGGATCCCACCATTTTCCCAGCGTCCTTTGCACCGGCTGAAGACTTTGGGAGTTGCAGGAAGGTTCGGGTCTGATTATCAGGTGGATAACATCAGCGTAGAAAACATTTATCTCTAGCACCCTAATTAGTTACATGGCAACAAGAAGAGTATAGAAAGATAATTTAGTAATCTCTACCTATCACTTGTACAAAACTGTCGACCGAGTATACAGCGTTTTCTTCCTCCTTTCGCCGCTCATTCGTTTCAAATGAGGACTGAGGGAAATTGAAAGGAGGAGAGAGTTTCTGGGCTGCTGAAAATACACACACGATGCCTTTTTATTCTCCTTTTATTTTATGTTTTTATTTTAATAAATATCAAGACATTTTGACTTATTACATGCCGAAACGCGATGTCTATTGTAAATGATCTATTGTATACAAGAAAAGGAACCTAAATTGCCATTTTATATATACCTGCTAGAGTGAGATGGCTTGTTCATACCTTTCCTAATGACACTAAGTGACAAACTAAATAAAGTATTAACTTGAAATAGAAAATAACCCATTTCACCGAGGCATCTATTAGTCTAATTACATACTGCTTATCTAAAATATTAAGTCTGAGTAAAAGTTTTATTGATTTTAATTTTATATTTGAAATGAAAAACTGTGTTTTTGACAACCTTCATATATAACAATAGCGAAATTTGCATGTTATAACTTGTCTATGAGCTTATAAATGTTTAGTTTGTACAATTCTGTAGGTTTTATGCGAAATATAAATCTAACTCATATTCAATCTCACCATCGTTATTTTACGCAAAGCCAACTAATCGGGCAAGATATTTCAACAATTTCTTTTAAAGAGATCTTTGGTTAGTAATACTGTATGAGGACAAGCATTATCATGATGGAAGATAACTTCCTTTCTGTAGACTAATAGAGGTGTTTTTTTCGGATCAACATGGGTGAGAATATTGTAAAATAAACAATGTCTTAATAATTTGAGACAAAAAAATTATAAATGAATCATGGTGATATGTTTAATAAGTAACAATATGCATAAAATGAATTTCAATAGTTGACAATGGATATTCTATCACAAGAATAAAAGGAATTTTCATTTTCTGTATTTTTGCTGATAACGCTACACATTACAACTGATTGCTCAGAATAGAAATAGTCCGAGATGATGTTCATTTTACAAATCATGTTCCATCTTTGATATCATTGCTATACACCTTGAACTGTGTTATATATCGAATATTTGGCGTTAGGAATTAATAAATTTCCAAATCATTAACTTTGTAGACTTTTTAGTCGTTGATTGTGTCAACATGGACGCCAATAGTAATAACATTCATTGCGGAAGCCTACTTCATCAGTGGAAGCCACATTATCATTAAACAAAAGCAATTCCGTCAATATTTCCGGAAACCTCACGCAGCTTTGAAACACAAACAAAGCAACGGGAATTAGATATCGGCAACAGAACATAATGCCCCTCATCTTGCTACGGTGGCTATGACAGATTTGAATGCTCTTTTGGAGCTTCTGGTTATCTTGCCAATGTTATGTCCAAGATTTGATTATTGAATTCGTGTACGTTAATTTCTTTAATAAATATATTTATTCCAGTCCTGATAATCTGTAATAAAATATATCCCATTATTACCGGGCAACACATAAATTAGTAACGGAATCAATTTCTCGCATAATATCTATTGTATCGTCGAGAAACACAATACACTTATATAAAATATAGAATATACTTATTCCTTTAGGTACAATAATAGAAGTCCGTGTCGGGTACAAACAACTGGCAAATTGTTGAGTAAAACGCAAAAAATTCTCATTCACACTCATAGCTTCAACTGACTGTGACCAATTTTGTTTTTCCCAAATACATGTAAATTGTAGTCACAATTACCACAGGGAGTTAAACAGCAAGAGGTTTGTTAACTTTACATTTAAACTACTGCAATTTAGCACAATCAAAGAAGCAGGAAATAGAGAGAGAATTCCAAAATCTAGCAGCCCCAGTAAGGAAACTATTAAAGTAGAAAGCTTTCCGAAATCTTGGCATATCAACAGATGTGGCAAAAATACTAGATGTCTAGCACTCTTTAATTAACTGTTTTACTAACAACTAATATGTGCATCCAGATCTCATATTGCGTATAACATCTTGTTTATTCGTTTTCCCCTCGTGTCTGCTATAGAGCGTGGTGTCGTCAGCAAATATACTCATCTCAAAGACTATTTTATCGGGAAGGTCATTTATAGATATGAGTAAAAATAAATGTCCAAGGATAGATCCCTGAGGTACACTCGCATTTATATCATATTGATTAGAAGTACGACCATCGAAGACAACCTGGATTCTTTTCTTATTTAAGGATTTAATTATGTTAAGTATTCGTCCAGTAATACTATAGGATTTGATTTTCCTTAGAAGACTATCGTACCATACCCTTTCAAAAGCCTTAGATATATCTAGGGCTACTGCCCTCTTCTCCTCTGCCTTATCCAGTACATGGTATATACGTTCAGAGATTACAGTTAGAATATCTGCTTTAGAAACGGCTTACCTAAATCCAGATTGATAGTTGGACAGAAGTTAACAACTTCAAGGTGGTGGACAAGAGCTTTATTATTATGGACTCAAATATTTTGGGAAAAAGAGGGAGGAGGCTAATGGGGCGATAATTAAATGAATCAGTTCTTTCGCCAGAATTCGTTTAAACTGGTACGCCAAAGGCAGTTTCTAGCAGTCGGAAAAGCATGATTTGTTAAGGCATTTTTGAAGAGTTTGAATTCAAATGGAGCAACCTAAACAGAGCACTTTTTTAATAGTACAGCCGGAATCAGATCAGGTGTCTAGGTTTTTATGATATGTACTTGAGAAGGGGTGACGTTCAGATCATATAATGTGGTTTCCCTCCGAAAAGGAAAATCAGCGAGAGAGTGGTTTGCTTCTAGGTCCAAAGCAGAGTGTGAGGCAACGGGCAAGCATGTTAACTTTCTCAGTTCCCGTGCGAATAACCACTTAGTTGGAGTGACCAGCGGTAGTCCCGAAATAGGCTTAGTCAGTCGATGACGCAGGACCTCAGGCTAGAGTCGCCATCTTTTCTCCGGCATGCGAAAATCACACAATCGTCGCGTGTGTGCAAATAAGAGATTAAGAGCAACCAGCTGTCCAAGCCTGTCTACGTCAACTCTGCTTTATCGTCGCAGGATTTCGCGAGAGGAGAAAAGAAGCCGGAATTAGGGCGGACTTGAACTTTTAGGTGTAGTTTTGAGTGATCCTCGTTGCGAAAATTCGTGTCGCACACACACACTTCAAATTACAGCATTTGCTACAGCAAACGTGGCTTGAAATGTAGGTTTAGGAAAGCATCTTGCAGCAGATTGCCTGCAGAGCAATATATATATATATATATATATATATATATATATATATATATATATATATATATATATATATATTAAGTTATAAAATATATATAGCAATTAAGTTACACAGAATATTCCGCGTTTCATCCACGCTAGGATTCATCGGGCTTATGCGAGGATTTTGTGATTGTCACGCGTTTTTATATACGCACCTGCTATTGTGTTTATAGTTAGACAATCAGCTTTCCAGTTTCCATGCACTCTTCTTAATCACTCAATGAGCAGGCACTTACAGGAGAAGGTCCAATTGACTTCCGGTTAACCCGTTCCTTTGACGTGAATCCTTTCGTATATAATCATATATATATATATATATATATATATATATATATATATATATATATATATATATATATATATGGGAAAAACCTGAAGAGAGTGCTCAATACTATTGCAGAGCAAACATGTGTTTTATTTTTTTATTACCGTTTTATCTGTTTAGTTACATATGTTTAAGATGTTGGACCATGTTTATGATCTAACAGCCTCGTCAGAACTTACAGAAGTAACATATGTAACCAAACAGATAAAATGGCAATAAAAAATTATATATATATATATATATATATATATATATATATATATATGTCTGTGCCTATTTCCATTCTATGGAGGCCAGGCGCGAACGCAGACCCCACAATTTTATTATACCATCCCTATTTAAGTTAAAACATACTTATCAAAGTATTCTTATGTACATCTATATCAAAAACACTTGTAAACGTTTTTTTTTTAATTTAAATTTTTTATTTCCATATTTTGTGGACCAGGCGCGAACGCAGACCCCACAATGTTAATGAACCACTGTTCTGCCAGATCAAACATACCCATTCCTGTGTCTCGATACATCTTCGATCATTATATGTAATCAGTTTTTTTTAAAATAGTCAACGATATAGGAGCCTATTCGTGACCAGACACACACACACATACACACACAGACATTCAGCTTTAGATTATATATATATATATATATATATATATATATATATATATATATATATATATATATATATATATGTGTATGTATAAACCCTATCTTTCTGGGGAACGGTCTGTATCAAATTCCTCCGTGAAGTTTTGCTCTAAAGACTTTCTACTTGATAGATAAGGGATTTGAACCTGTGGAATAAAATCCGATTTAGTCATGACAGGGAAAAATTTTGTAAGGGGTCAAAATCGAAAAGAAAATGGAACTTGGCGAACATAAGTTGACTTAAAGTGCTTTTTGTCCCATACGCAAACATACATTTACTAGGAGGGAGATCCGAGGTAGTCCGGGATTTAATGATGATCAATAAACTTTTCACAATCCCATAATTTTTATTGTCATCGAAAATCCATGAAATAACCCATTTTTTTTAATCAAATCGATTGAGTGTATTCTCTATTTCGAGACTCAACGCGACACACCGGGAGGAAGCTTCATATGCATTCACACAGTGATTTAGTCAGCAATACGTTGAAATAAATATTGAACGGTAGAGAACATACTGTCCATTTTATTAATTTAGTTTTTATATATAGAACAACAGGCCAGGTTTAGTCTCCTGCAATTGTGTTTCAACCCCTGGAAAGTTGAAACGTAGACGCTTGATGTTAGAGAAGGATACCATGTTGTTCAGGTCTACGTTGGAAGTTGTGGTTCTGAGTCTTCGCTTGATTTCTTTGTTGTACTGTATTTATTTGCTTCCCCACTGAGCAAATTAGGCACAAGGCCGTTTTTAAAGTGGGAGATGGGCGATTTCTTTGCTGGACGTTTTATGGTAAGTTTGGGAGTTGTTAAAAGAGATCAGAAGAATGATCAAGAGCTGGGCAGAAGGTAAGCAAGAAGGATAGAATAGGGACGAAGGCAAGATTGAAGAAAGAAGACTATGTCCGAGTAAAAGTTTAAAATGCAAAAGTCAATTGTGCTCTAAACAGAAGCATTTCAAAGAACTTACTGTTGGTTTATATGTCGGATCTTTTGGGGTATGTTGTTATAAATCTTCTCGAATGCACTTGCGATGTAAGGCTGAGTAAGGTTTTAACTTTAGTCAATATCGCATGTTCCCTCACTCATCGGATTATTTCGATTATCGCTTATCGATACTTATCGAAAACATTCCGGTACAAGAAATATCTAAGAACACTCCCAGACATATAAGGCACATCAAGTCATTTTCGAGTCTAAAGGAACGAACTCACAGACACACATACAAAGTTCCTTTTATATAATAGTAGGAATACGTTAAAGTCGATCTGTTTGTAACTACCTCTTATGAAGAAAGCTGAGGACGTAATGACAAAGGAAAATTCGTTAAATGCTTCGGTTTCGTCTATAGTTAATGACACTAGATTAATATTTTTTAATATAATTCAATATATATATATATATACATGTATATATATATATATATATATATATATATATATATATATATATATATATATATATATATATATATGCACACCCTAGAGAATATGAAGGGTGGCCCATAAGGCAGTTTACATTATAAAAAATAAATAACTTTTATATATTTTAATTTCTCTTTTCGAAATTATAAAATAGAATCTTTGGAACTTTTTGGTATGGATAAATTTACAAGAGAACAACAACTGAAAATAATTGAATTTTACTTTGAAAAGGGATGGCCAATTGTTGCTACGGAAGATCCTATATACGCCATTTCAATGTTCGATATCCTCCTAGTAGGCCTGCAATAATGAACTTTGTGACGTGCTTTCAAACCCACAGGAAATTCTTTCCATACAACCTCCGATATTACGAACTGTCATGGAGAATAGCTTAGAAAGAGCTCGACCTTTCGAAGGCTAGAATAGAGGATACTTAAGAGAAATCATCTTTCGTAATTAAGTCAGAACAAATTTCCACACTCTAATAAAAAAATCCATTACATACAGTCATTTAAGAAAAATGTTGCTGCATTTTCAAACTATGAAGTGAATTATGGGCCACCCTGTATCTAATCAGCAAAATCGAATTGAATCTATTTTGAATTGAATGGAACAATCTTGAAAATATCAAATCGACAAGTTGTTTCCAGTCGCATAGATATCCCTGTCAGAGGAGATGATGACGTAAGTTTTTTGCAGGAAAATGTCGACTTTATCCTACATACAGCGCCTAGTATTTCCAAATGGCCACCCATCTGTTACTGACTAGCTCAACGTTTTCAAGTATGTTGATAACAGTTGTAGAGATATACAGATAAAAATGAGCAGATTTGCATAAATGGAATATGATAGGTATATAGATACATATAAACGAATATATACATTATATCAATAATCTGGAAAAATTACACTCTCTTTGTTTTAAATATATTCAGTGACATAACATTAAGACGGTCCGGACCTTTCCTAAGGTGAGGTCTGAAACAAAGGGATGTCATTAAAACCAAGCGGGACTGTGGATTCTTCCTTTTATATGTCATCGCGTAGATTTATAATTGGATATTGTTTGCGAAGGAAAGTTCAGCTTCATTATTTTGGAACTTCGATCACACAGAGAAAAACACAATTTATTTCGAAAGACTTGCCATATCTATTTTCTCTCGTGTATTCTTTTTTGCTCTTGAATAATAATAATAATATAAAATGGGGAAAAATCAGTTTTTACTGCAACATTTTTACCGTTGATTTATAAAATACAAAAAATAAACCTCATTTTATTTTTTGAAATTTCGTTCTGTTCTTTCTTTTTTTTACAGTAACATGATTTTCATATAGATCTTCGTGCAACATTATTAATGGTCTATATATGAATATATATATATATATATATATATATATATATACGCTGATAAAATTGCTTGAAAAATAAAAGTGCTCAATCATTAATAATTTTTAAAGATCTAACCATTTAACATGCCTGATTATCTCCCACTTTGCCGTAAGGACTCAGACAGACATATTCATTGACTTGGAGATTATCACAGAAATATCATTCCCTTGACTAGAAAAACCAAACTTGAATCAGACGACCAGGCCTTTATGTGATTTTGACTTAACATGCAACATTTTTTTCTGTACCGCTCTCCCTCGACCCAGGACTGAACGCTAATCAACCAAGTCTCTGACAGCATAGATACAGCACTCTTCCGCAATACTAGCGCACAAGTACATGTATTTGATGACTTAAATGTCCACCACAGTAATTGGCTTGGATTCTCTACTTACACAGACGCAGCTGGTACCATAACACATAGCTTCTCTATATCTTGTTCCGTATCGCAGACGGTTACGTTTCCGACACGGTCATAGAAATTTACTATACCTATTTTGGTTCAATTAATGTCGTGTCACCCTAGCAGAGAGACCAGGAGCTCCGTCTTTAATAAGTAGAGAGTTTACTTGGTTCATTTTAGTTCTTGAGAATATTGAAAGGAGTCCTTCATGTAACATTGAAACATATTTAGCAGAATTGATATTTACTTTGCACTCCCCCCATGTCTTGGCGAAAACCTCGTGTTTCACCGTTGGCTGGAGTCTTTTTGTTATTGTTGTTGAAGAGGCTTTGTTCGATTGTTGTTATATGGATTTTGTCCAAATTTTCTGGTAAGAAGAGAAGAATAAGGAGTGGGTATATTGGAGTCTATTATTTATTTGATATGATTATACACATATTTATTATATTGTTAAATATGCTTAATACATTAGTACCTGTATTAAATGCTATTTTGTCAATGTTAGGTTTTATATATTTTTTTAATAGAGTGTCTGGTAATTTTAATCTCTGTGTGCCTTTATTTTTGTATTAAACACTAAGATTTGTGGTTACTATACTTCTTATTTCAACATACTTTAGTTTTTTATTATGGGAGATTATATGGCCGTGTTTTCTGATAGGTAAATTTGAGGGGTCTGGAGAGCGCTGTTTTTGTACTATATAACTTTGGTTAGTTGGATTAGTTAGGAAGATATTCTTCGAATGAACAAGAGAATTCGTATATTATACTAGCATTTCAAACCGACGTTAATTTTTTTAAACTTTGACCCCTATTATGACCCCTTAACATTTATTGTTTTGGACTAAAATCAAGTTATTAAGTTAGATCCATGTCCAAGGAACCTATATTTAAAATTCCACGTGTTTAGACCCAAAATTGTCGGAGGAGCTTGATAGAGTTCTCACAGGTCAAATCGTTGAACTTTAACTCCATTAACAGCCAAATTTCTGGCCGAAAACCGATTACAAAGATTATCCCAAATCTCACTACCCTGTATATAAAAGTTTGAGTCTGTAGACTGAAAATTCACAGAGTTATTGCGTAGGGAAATGTACACAGACATACACACACACACAGGCACTTATACTTTTATAGATATATAGATTCGATTGGATCAATGTGAATAATTAGTATTATTGTTCTTAAAGTTTTAAAATTTCTTATTATATATCATTTAATGTTATCTTTTCCTTTTTCTGATTGAGTTAATGTATAGTATTTTAGGTTAGTTATTATCTTTTTGTCAAGTTTATATTTAGTATGCATTTGGTTGGTATAATCTAACTGGAAAGTGTTTTATTATGGATATTGTCCATGTTTTTATCATGCAGAAAACCGTTTTTATAGAGATTTATTTGTTGATCATCTATTTTATTAGGGGAAATTATTATTTATTAGTGTTTGCTATATGTGGACTAGTTATATGTAAAATACTTTTCAGGGTAAGGATATAGTGTAGGTTCTTTGATCCAGTTTTTTTTTAAATAAGAACTATATTGTATTCTTGTTGACATTCGCTCTGGTAATTAAGTAGTAATTCTTTTGTTTTGTAAAGGTTGTATATTTTGTGGAATTACCGGCGTCAATTAGTACGTCTAAGAATGATATTTCATTTAATAATGGTTAGTACATGTGTGAATGTTAAAATGGAAAGGGTTTAAGAATTTTGCTGGAGGTTTTTAATATGTTTGTAAGATTCATTTGCAGTGAAAACAGCGTCGACATATACGGCGTACATATTAGGTTACGTGGGCTTAATTTTATTTTCAAGTTTGTCATATAATACTCTGCAAATATTCTGGGTCCTAGGAGTAATCCCATCGAGATTCCATCTATTTGTGTGTGTATGTTTAGTCTGTAGACTAATTAAAGGAGAATTCAAGAGTTTAAGTTAGTAAAATGTTTTCGAGGATTTGGGTGTTTATTGATGAATGGTTATCGTATTATACCTGTAGATTTAATTAAGAATTATACTTTAAGTGTCTTTTATTGGGACGTTAGTAAATAAGTGTTCGATATTAAGGGATAATATCATAGCTTTACTATATGATATACACATGGAGAAATTTAGGGGATTATATGTCTTAAGATATATCTTTTTAATGGGTTTTATTTTTCTTTATATATAACCTGGTTTGTATTCGCCTATAATTTTACTTAGTTTTATTCTTCCTACTTCAACATTTTATTACAATTAATATTATTTATATTAGTATTGAAATTTGTTTTATTTAAGATGGTATAAATGATGGATTTGTCTGTTATTGGTATAGTAATGTCAGTATCATTGTATATCTTTTTACCTGATTCTTTCAGTCCTACAAATGGTTTTCGTCTCTATGGCTACATCGGTTTTAAAATATATGTACATAGACACAAACATACATAAGTAATTTATATATAGATAGAGAGATATATAAAATGCATACTGAAGTAAATGAGTTTTATACGGTGCAGTATGAACTTTTCAGCATTACATTGGGCTTATACAAGTTCTCTGTTTTCAAATACTGTACCGATCACCGCCAGTTCCATTCTATTAATTGCATAACATGTAGAAAACAGGGAAATACTTAAACATGTGTGTTTGAAATAACTCTTATGTGTTGTCCTCATTCAACTTGAACACTGATCATAACTAAATACGTATGGGGAAAAGAAGAAATATATATTTACTGCTTAGTGTTGCCAGGAAATCTTGTAAAAATGTTCCAATGATGGTTTTTTTAGCAGATGCGACTGGAAACCATGTCTTATTAGTGGGTGCAATTTCACACTGATCGCACAAAGTCTAATCGCAGCCGAGATAATTGATTGGTTATGCTATAAACCTTAAGAAGAGAGAGAGAGTGTGAGAGAGAGAAAGAGAAAGAAAGAGAGACAAGATGGAAAGAGATATAAGTTACGTACTTTCTGATAACAACCAGCGCACACGTCAATATCCGAGGAATATCGATTGGGTCGTAACAGAAAAATTATATTATATGAAATACCTAGAACCATCGAAGACCTGCTGTATAAAATCACTGGCGATGCTCATCTCTTAAAGATGGCTTGTTCTCTGTCGGTCTGACGCATGTTTCGTGCAATTCTACGGTATTCATTTTCCCAAGCTTTGCTTTCTCATCCTTTGAAAAGGCTAAGTTTATTGATAATCGTTTGAAGCACCCTACCAGGGAATGTTGACGTAGCTGAATAGATAACTTTTGTTATACCTTAGGGCTCTTTCTCTAGGACATGGGTTTCAAATCACATTTTTCTTACTATATGGACAGTAGACAATACATTGTGGATACGTTGTTAGCAGCTTCCCTAACTCTCGCTTCTGCTAATTTGTCTCTCAGTTCTCTTTTAGATAAGGGGAAGAAAAAAAGCTGTATTTTAGGCCGGGATTATTTGTCTTGAGCAATCGCTTGAGATATCAGAAATTTCTGTTTCTTTTTTTATCCTTGAAATCATATCCCTAATAAAGGTGCTGGATGGAAACGTTTTTCTGGGCTGACGTTATCCGCCTAATAGTCAGGGGCCTGAACTTTGGACTAACTAACCACCAAGGAAACCGTTCAATCAGCAAGTGCAAAATACTGAGGCTGCTGTATTGCCATTTGGTGAATGAATTCTGAACCATGCAGTAGCTTCTGGTGAGGCTTCTCGATGTCATATTAGTAGGCAATTGTTACGGCTGTACCTTATTATGGTCTACAAAAATATTTCTTCGCTTTTTCTCTCTTACTTTTCTTCTAAGCCTTGCTCTAACCAAGTCTGTCGACCTATTCTTCAAATCCTAAAACTACACAATGAAAAGTCTATAGAAGGAATACACGATTAAACCGAGAACTTTAAGTTCTTGTAATCAGAGTTTTTTTTTTCTGTCTGTTTCGATTTACTCAAAACCGCACACAACTCGTCTTCTCATGTATCGTTCTCTTCTTCCTCTTCTACTTCTTGCTCTTTTTCTTCTTTTTTCTTCTCAGTCGTCAGAAGCGTCGTCTTTGTCTTGACTACGTTTTTCCTTCTCACTTCTTGCTCACAGTGACCCGTTTTTATGCTAAGCTGAACTCTCGTGTGTGCGAGAGAACACGAGATCTTGGATCTTGCGTGATTACTTGGCAATATTAACCGGCCGCCGCCATCTTGCCATTTTTCTTTGGACGTGCCCGCTTTGCAGAGTGCACACCTCGAGCGTTTGTCAGGTAAGCCCGTCTGTTCGCAATTTATTACACACTCCCCCCTGATCTCATTATCACAGAAAGAGCAGGGAGGCGGTGGCCTTTTTCTTCGAGTGCTTCTTCGGAGAGGGGGATTCGGGGCTTCATCATCGTCTGCGCTGTCTTCCGTGACACGAATGTCGGCGAACCTAAAGCTGAGCATCGCAGTATCACTGTCCGGGTCTTCATCATCAGCAGGAGGGTCAGTACTTTGAAGGCTACCACTCTCAGTGTCGCTGTGCGTTGAAGCCGTCATGAACCAGAATGATGGGTCGCTGGTCACGGATTCAATTTCACTATCTTCGTCAAGCAGCAGCTGCGTTTGGAATACTGATCTTAAGTCTTTAATATGACGAGGTACTCCATCAACTCGCACCGCCTGCGGGCTGATCACTTCAGTGACATGACCGGTTCCGTAGCGAGTCGTGCACTGGCCTCGGGTTTTTTTTAACCCAGACGACATCTCCCTCTTTTATGTTCTTTTGTGGTGGCTCCGGTTCGGGTAGTGAGCTGCTCTCCAAACCTCTCACCCTGACACGGTATGTATGTAGCGCGTTGGCTGGCGCGGTGGAGGGTGAAACATCGTCCTTAGGGGTGACGTTGTACCAATAGACTGCTTCAGGTACCGTACACCCCTTCCGCGCTGCGATTGTCTTAACAGTTCTGTGATTGCGCTCAATAATCCCGTTTCCACTGGGAACATGGGCACACCGAAAACGCAGATGGACACCCCAGCCATCTGCAAACTGTTTAAACGGCTCACTAACAAAAGCGGGACCATTGTCGGTGAGTATCTCAGAAGGAGGGCCACGCTAGAGGAACACACCTTCCAACTCATGGATAATGAAAACCTAGATGGTCCACAGTCGATAAGCGTCAAAATATGCCTCCCGTTGTAGTGCGTTATGTCCATCGCAATCCTATCCCAATTACGCTTCACACTGAGTATTCCCTTCTTCCACCGGACAGGTGCTGGGTCGATCGATCGGCAGGTGTTGAAGCTTCCCACAACAGATTTCACAGCCCTCCGAGATACAGAGGGGTCAACCAATCTGGCGAAGTAAAGCGTTCGGTTTACACCGGGGTGCCCGCTTTGGCAATGGACATCATTAATATGCTCCGGGCTGAGTCTATGTCCCACTGCAGCGCAATTTACAGGTGCTGACTCGTTCACTTCTTTTGGCAGGTCTAGCCAACGGCGTGGCACTCTGGTCAGACGATCCGCCCGATTCAAACAGGACTGCACCAGTGTCACATCTATGACCAAGTCGTATTCCTTAGTGGCTTCGGTTAGGGTAGCAAGCCGCCTCCGGATCAACATTTCGGCCGACGCCTTCGTTGTCAGACGTGCTTATCCGTTCAAGGCATTGGTCATCCACCGATGCACACACGTGGAATCCGTAATGATGTGAAGGATTCTAGCCTGCCACTGAAGCGCTAGATTGACTCCTTTCAGTGTAGCATCGAGTTCAGCTAGGTTTATATGCTTGGCATCATTCTCCGGCCGAAGCCAGCAGGCATCTTCTATTATCCTTCCATCGACCGCCAGAGCAACGCCAAGGGCAAGTGAGGTGGCGTCTACCCAAACTGTAAATTCACTCCCATCGACGCACCAGCTCCCCCGTACAGGGTCATCATTGGTAACTCTGGCCACAACTTCCACCAGCATGCTTCGCAGGGCAGGATCATGCACCTCATCGTCCCATCCAGTTGACATAGAAGTTGCCCGTCGCTTTATGGCCGCTACATCCACTCAGAGCCACCCACACACAGGGAAGTGACCCACCAATTTTCCGCAAATGGAAAACGTGCTCCGACGTGTGATGGTAGATGGGATTTCCGGGATTTCACCACTCCTTCCCCATTGAAGGCCATCTGCACTTCCGCTCACCTGCAGTCCGAGCACTTTCGCCCCGTCCTGTAGCCGCTCCGGCTCCTTGCACGACAATCCGAAGTGCTCGAAGTGTTCTTTGACCGCCTGGGCAGACAGGAGGCTCTCATTGACAAAAATGTCGTCTATATACGACGATGTCGCATGTTGCACCGCTTCATCTTGACGCCGGATCGCCTGCATGATTGCTGTCATGATGTTAGGGGCTACATTCAGGCCGAATCCTAGCCTGGTCAAGCAATAGCGAGTTCCTTTGATCACCACCGTCTGGAACGGCCACAGCGATTTCTCAACACGTATTTGCAAGTACGCTCTTCGCAAGTCCAGTATGGCTGCTTCCGCACCCTGCCGCAGCCACTCCCGTAGTTTATGAGCACAGACATCAGCCCCCGCAGTGTGTGGGTCAACGTATTCATTAAGTTCCTGGTAATCAAGAACAGGTCGAACTTTCTGCTTGTTCTCTTGTCTGACAGCCATCAGGGGAATTAGCCCCCGCGGGGGCCCGAGCTCATCCTCTGGGTATGGAACTAACCAGCCATTATCCAGCCACACTTGAAGTTCTGCCTCGTACTGCCCCCTAAGCCACGCAGGAGGGGGATACTCTGTAAGTCGATTCCGCAATGACACTGGTGGCTGGTTGCCTGCCCATTTCCAGGACGCTGTCCAAGTGTTTGTGCCCTTATCGTATTCTGCATGGAAGTCGGGCTCATCGAGAGTGATTGCTGCACACATTTGTTTGTTTGGTCGAGAGAAGCTCACATCACCGGCGCCGTTCACAGTAATTCCGCCTAGCTGTGTGATAGCGTCCATTCCAAGGAGAAGGTCATATCCGAGCAGCTCCCCATCGACCACTAACACCGTCACAGCAACCGGAGAGCCATTGCCAATGCTGATATGAACAACGCTGACCCCACAACACACCAATGAGCCTTGGCCGACAGTAAGTACAGGGATCCTTCGTTTCTTCCATGTGGCGCAATATTCCTTTCGAAGAAGGGTTTGGGTACAGCCGGTGTCAACCAGCGCTGAACGTTCACATCCATCAACTTGAACTGTTACTGCAGGCAGCGCTTTGTTCAATGCCGCGTTGGGGAGGGTGCTAGCGCTGCGGCGTCCTCCCCTTGCCCGTTTCCCGGACAATTCCGCGCTATGTGGCCTGGCTTATTGCATTGGTGACACCGTATTACTTGTCGTGCTCCATAATTAGGGGTGCGCCTTGTACCGCTTTTGCAGTCTCTGGAAAAGTGGTTGGGGCCACCACAGGTATAGCATCGTAGACCCTTCGTTGGCGAGTCCAGAGTGTCAACAGCTGCGGAGACTAGTTCTCGATCGTCTTTCAAGATGTTTCGTGCTCTCGCCAATAATTCCTCCAATTCAATCTCAGTGAGTCTTGACGATGCTCGCAGCAGTCGACTTGCCTCATCCGGAAGTCCCGACAAAAAGGCGCATGCCAATATGCGATCACTTGCACCGCCGAAGGGAGTGGCAAGCTTTTTCAAGTCGGCCATGTAGACATCCACTGTCTCCCCCGGCCCAAGTCGGCGTTCGGAAAACTGCCTCCATGCGACAAAAGGGTCTGTACCAAATGCCCTGTATAGCGCTTGTGTAATCTGCTCCATGGTCAGATCCTCCCCTAGCTGCTGGTACACGGCATAAGCCCCTTTAGTGAGTCTCAATGGGATAACCATACCTGGGTCTTTAATCTTGCACCACCGGCAAACGCGCTCAGCCTTTTCCAGCCATTCGACCACCGAGGGACCAGTGGGGGAGCCATCGAATTCCGGAATTAATCTGATGTCAAATTTCTCCATACCAAAGCCGAAATAGCTTGTAATCAGATTTTTTTTTTCTGTCTGTTTCGATTTACTCAAAACCGCACACACCTCGTCTTCTCAAGTATCGTTCTCTTCTTCCTCTTCTACTTCTTGCTCTTTTTCTTCTTTTTTCTTCTCAGTCGTCAGAAGCGTCGTCTTTGTCTTGACTACGTTTTTCCTTCTCACTTCTTGCTCACAGTGACCCGTTTTTATGCTAAGCTGAACTCTCGTGTGTGCGAGAGAACACGAGATCTTGCGTGATTACTTGGCAATATTAACCGGCCGCCGCCATCTTGCCATTTTTCTTTGGACGTGCCCGCTTTGCAGAGTGCACACGAGCGTTTGTTAGGTAAGCCCGTCTGTTCGCAATTTATTACACAGTTCCAACGTAGACCTCCACTACCATGCTTACTTCTCCAACATCAGGGGTCTATATTCCAGAGGTTGACATTCAATTCTTGATCTACATAAATAATCTCCGAAATCACATCCTAAGATCATGTGTAGACATTTATGCTGACGACAGTACCATCTATGGCAATACTTCAAACGCTGTAAATGGCCAAATTCTCCCTGATTCTCTATCCTCTGATCTTGATTACGTGGTGCAATGGGGGAGAAAAGGTGGTTCCTATTTACAATGCCTCCCCACGGGGAAGAGTTAGACACCAGGGTCGTTTTTAACGTGGAGAAAGGAGGGTTGGTTAATTTTAATGTATCTAAAACCAAGCTTTTATCTTTACATCATTAACGCTCTGATCCGTATCTGACATAAATGGCAATAGTCTTGGGGAGGCTCCATGGTTTGACAAGCTTCTAGGTCTGATCTTTACTCCTGATCTGAGATGGAACACGTACATCAAACCTGTTGCCAAGACTCCTGGAAAAATGGTGGTATCAATCTACCGCTCCAGTAGATATCACACTGCTGGTGCAATTCACTAATTGTATAAGAGACAAGTACGTCCAAGGATGGAGTACCATTGTCACAACTTGGTAGGAGTTTCTAGAAGAATCTTATCTTGCCATGAGTTCAAAATAAACTTCGTAGCCTAGTAGGGGATACCTTTCTCTTCCCTTTAACCTTTTTCCCATAGAAGAGACGTTGCAAGCGTTTCTCTGCTTCATCTTTCTTTTCATGGCAAGTGCTCGTCTGAACTCAAATCTAAGCCCCCCCCTGTCCTGACTTTCACGAAAAACACAGATCTATCTGAAACCACTATCAATAAGTTTCACCACTCTTTATCTGTGCCTTACACTAAACGTAGATTACATGAACAAGCTTGTTTCTTAGAACTTTACGCCTGTGGAACTCTGTTCCGTTTTCCTGCTTCCCAACTGACTACAATATGGTCATTAGCTAAAAATACACAACTTTTTATTAGATAAAAATGCACAACTTTTTATTACATAAAAATTCACAGTTAATTCATTTTACTGCTATTCTCTTGTAATAACCCTTCATGACCTGGTTGAACTAATTTGTCCAGTCGTAAATAAATGAATATGACAGCATAAATAAAGTGGGAATTGATTCAAATATGCTTTGTACGTAGTAATTCAGTATCTGTGTGGATTGCAGATACATCCAGATAGCAATTGTCTATTGCTTACATTCAGTATGCCGCCATCTGTCTCAGAAATGGAAGATTTTGTTTGTTGTCATAAACACACGTTTATCTAAGAGAAATCAAGGTAAGTTTATGGAATGCAAAAATTATCAGTGGTAGTTTAACTACTAAACTAAAAATAACTTTTCAGTTGATAGAAAATCATAGTATCATTACCATTTAAAGATACTAAAGTTAACAATAAAAATTTGTTAATCATCTACATCATAATTCAGGGGTTGAAGTGCTAATAAAAAAAATAACGTTCCGTAGTCTTGTCTGCAAAAAACATTTCGCATTAATATTAGTTCAATGCATCCAGAGTTGTATATTTGTATTGGTAAAAAGATGCGCGTATTCGACTTGCAAATGCGAAAAACGATGTATTTATTAGAGTAGACTTTAAAGTTCATATTTCAGACTTCAAAAAATCAAAATTCATGTAAATAATGTAATGTATGATACGAAACTTCCCCAAATTTATGAATTTCCCAAAAGTTTTCTTTTATCCAACTTCTAATATTTGATATATTAATATATATATATATATATATATATATATATATATATATATGTGTGTGTGTGTGTGTGTGTGTGTGTATGTGTGTGTATGTGTGTGTGTGCGTGCGTGTGCGTGTGTGTGCGCGTATGTGTGTGTGCGTGTGTGTACGTGTGTGCGTTACATATACATAAAAACGAATGGATATACAGAGTGTTTTTTTTTTTTAGATTTCCACATACATAAAAAGAGCAATATATGAATAAGTATCCTTATTAATAATAGATTATGTTGGTAATGAGTATTGCGCTGTTACGTCCGGCTATCGACGATCTCTTCAAAGATTACGGAAATCTTTTCAATATGATATGGATTGTATGGCAAGGGATTAAAACTTTTTAGTGCAATACGAGGTACAATATAAATAATAAACATTTTTATTATTTATCTTTTAGGTTTTTCTTCTCGACTGAAAAAAGCTGATCAATAAACACGAGGCAAAAATTCACTTTATATTTGTCGCTCATAATTTATGCTTAGCTGCGCTATCACTATTGCGTTTCTCTTTCGAAATAAAGATACATAGAGAGAAAGTACTTAACATAATCGTATACATTGCATTTTCGTTTCAGTGTGTGTATAAATAAATAGAATATTCTCGCGTGTGGCATTAAGAGAAATAATTCAGTATATATTCAAGCGAACACATGGATTTGCAGCAGCTTACTCAAGTTTTTAGTATTGTCTGTCATTTAATAACGATTACAACTATTTGCTTTTGCTAAGGAATGAAACCAGAAAAAGATGCAAATAGCTTGGAAACCAACATTATTAAAACAATATTTGTTAATTACCTATATATATATATATATATATATATATATATATATATATATATATATACTGTGTGTGCAAAATCAAGACTTCAAGACAAGGTGTTGATGGCAACAAAAAGTGTATTTCATTTTATGTTATAATTGTTTCAATGTCTAGTTCGACAGTTTCAAGCATTATATCGTTTGAAAATTTTCAAAAACCAGCATTTCTTCAGACTTTATGAATAAACACACTTTTGGCAATGTAGCATTTTTTTGAATAGAAAGAAAAAAGATGGTGGAGGGTATCCCTAACGGGTAAAAACACGTGAGAAACATTTACCTTAGTTGTAGTTACGGAAAAGCTTTTTTTTTTGGTTTAAAACCTATTATCAGGTTTTCATAGGAGGAAACAACAAAATCTCTCTCTCTCTCTATCTCTCTATCTCTCTCTATCTCTCTATCTCTCTCTCTATATATATATTGTGAAGAAATATGTATGTTTATCGCATTAAACACACACAAACACACACACACACACAACCTACTCTTCTTTATGTAAGAATCTATTCAATAAATAACAGCAAATAAACGTTAGTGAATAATATTATTACTAAATTAAAATTGATAAACGAATTTTATTAATAAATTAAAGTCACTAAACGAATTTTCTTAGTAAATTAAAGTTGTTGGACGAATTTTATTACTAAATTAAAGTTGTAAAACTAATTTGCTTACTAAATTAATGTTTTTTAACTAATTTGATTACTAAATTAATGTTGTTAAACTAATTTAATTACTAAATTAAAGTTGTTGGGCGAATTTGATCACTAAATTAATGCTGTTTAACTAATTTAATTAATAAATGAAAGTTGTTCAACTAATTTGATTACTAAATTAAAGTCGCCAAATGTATAACATGGCGTGAATAACTATACGCAAATATTAAACCGTGAGCGAAATTACGTCTTTTCGAAGTTGCTCTCTTCTTTTTATGCTTTTTTTGTTACCCTGACGTAATTTCACTCATGGTTCGGTATTTGCGTATACCCAAGCCATGTTACATATTTAGCGACTTTAATTTAGTAATCAAATTAGTTTAACGATTCAAATTCAGCAATAATATTATTAATTAACGTTTACTTGCTGTAAGTTATTGAGTAGATTCTTATATAAAGAAGAGCAGTGAACTATTGTCATTATTACGTTCATGACAAACACAGTGCTGAAACTCAGCACAATTGAAAAGTTTTAGTTCATATTTTCGATCCAAATTCACGTTCAGCTGAGCTTTCTTTCACTTAATAGAGAACCCGTATTTTAGCGAATATGTTTTAGAGGTGTTTCGACCCGTTGTGTAGCATGTGTTTAGATGATAGCATCGTTGGCTCATCTTATTGCTTCATTTTTCATTCGTTTGCTGGTTTCTTCCACTCTTAAAAGCAATTCTCTCTTTCATCTCTTTAATGTATTGATTCGTTAGATGTAAATAATGTTTACTAGATTTCCAAACAGATGATGTTTTAGCATTTCTCAGAGTAAATTGCCCTGATTTCAAGGCACTGCTTTTTGTTTTGTTTGTTTTTACTATGTTTTATTTATTTTGAATATACATATCTATTACTGTTCTATCTTACACACTTATATTATCAAATCTATTGCACACACACACACACACATACACACACACACATGCATAAACACATTAGTTTCAGCATTTCTTCAACGGGGTTTAAAATATACAATGAGTACAGTTTAATTCTAGTGCAGTATTTGGTGCTAATGCACTTACTGATCCGCGCTATTTTTAAAATCGTATTTCCAAGTTTAATTAAAATTTTATGATATGTTTTTGTTTATTCAGTTGTAAGGTTAAACTACAGAATAGGTACAAAACACCCTCACCTCCCATGTTAAGAATGGCTTTTAAATAATAAACTTATTATTTCAGCACGGATCAATAAGTGCATGAGTACCTAGTATTTATATATGGCAAGAATGCGTCACATAAACGGTTGCTTTTGATCACAGAAGCAATTCATCATAAATGTACACGACGAATAAACGTTTCTGTATAATTTGTTTTCATATTGTTTCTGTGTAGCTTGTGTTATATATATATATGTGTGTGTGTATGCATACATACTTGAATGATATCTAGAACTGCGAACTGCAGTAGTAATCATGTACTGATGATTGCGTAAGCATGAAGCACTAGTAGATATTGAAAGGAAAATATGCTTATCTTAAAAAATTAATTTAACGTTTTTCTAATCTCGCACTTTTTTTTTACGATTCGTATTTTACGTAGAATTTGTTCTAAACAAACTGATCATCTGCTACTTAAGAACTGAAATGTGAATTCAGTCAGCTATATATATATATATATATATATATATTGATCACAGAAGCAATTCATCATAGATGATACACGACGAATAAACGTTATATATATATATATATATATATATATATATTTTGATCACAGAAGCAATTCATCATAGATGATACACGACGAATAAACGTTATATATATATATATATATATATATATATATATATAAACACACATGAATCAATGTTCATTTTGTAAACAAATCGAAATCGAGTATAGGTCGCTTAGACCATATTTAATCGTTGTAATCTCACATAACAGATTAGCATCAACCAAATAGCGTAAGGGTTAGACGATTAGAATCGTTGGATGTCGCAAAAACGATCGAGTTTCAATGCTGGCTTGAGATAGTTCAAAATGTAGCCGATTCCTAGGGGTGTGGTACAGCGAAATAGTCTGTCTGCGAATGACTATATATATATATATATATATATATATATATATATATATATATATATATATATATATATATGTATGTATATATATATATATATATATATATATATATATATATGTTAGCAGGGATTAAATGATGGTCAATGAATTTACACTCCCATATTTTCTATTGTCATCGAAATCAGTGAAATCACCCATTTTAAAATCAAGTCGATTGATTGCTACTCTAGTTGGAAATCCATCACGGTACACCGGAAGGAAGATTCAAATGCCTTTCTGCAGAAATTTGATTCACAAAATATTGTAGTCTAGATTGCACTGTAAAGAACGTACTATTCATTTTATAAAATTATTTACTTATATATAAAATAGCTTAAATTTAAGTTTATAATTCAAAAGTCAAGTATTACGTTTCAGTTGCGCTCTAAACAGAAACATTCATTTCCAATATGTCCCTGTCATATGAAAGAACCTATTGTGGATTTTATATGCTTGGCCCTACTGCTGGTGCGGTGATAATACCTTGAATTATAGTTTAAAATTAAAAAGTCAAGTATCATGGTGTGATTCGGCTTTGAACAGAAACATTCATTTTGAACGCATACCTGCCATATCAAAGAAGCTATATGTCGGGTATTTCTGCTTGTGTGGTAAGAAAACTTCTTGAATGCACTTGTGATGTTAGACTGTGTAAGTTGTAACTTTAGTCAAAATTGCCTGTTCCTTCTTTCATAGGATTATTTCAATTATCAATACTTATCGAAATCCATTCCGATACCAAAACTATCTAAGAACACTGCCAGATAAATAAAGTACTTTCGTTTGAAATTTCATAAAAATCGGCCATGCCGTTTTCGAGTCCACACTCCAACCTACACATGCATACACACACGCAAAGTTTCTTTCATATAATAGATATAATTTCTTCGTAGATATTGAGACCAGATGAAGCAACAAGAAAGCGCTAAGCATATATTGGTTCAGACAAGATTTCCATTAATTTGGCACCAAATTCCTTTGCTTGTGTACTTGTCGCACTTTATAGATTTGTTCTAGAAAATTATTTGAATTTGTATCGTCTGTTTATTCCAGTACTTGTAGAAGTTGAAAGAGATATTGCATTGCATTCGGACGTACAGAACTCTTCAAAATTAGAGGAGTGAAACTGGAATAGGAGTCGTGAGCAATATAAAACTTTGTACGTTGCTCCTTGAAAACTGCCCGAAGCAACAAACATCTTGAGTAGAAGAAAGATTGATTTAACCAAATAATGCAGAGGATAGAAATGTCACAAGGAGGAAGGGAAATAAAAAAAAAGAAAAAGAAAACACACACACAAGACGGAATTAATAAATACCATTAATATATTCTATTTTCCGTTAATCTTAATATATGAATGTCAATATCGTTGTGTCCGTTCATCGTAGAAAGAAAAACTAAAGAATCTACACGAAAACTAAAAGTAAATACAAATGAAAATACTTCAGGAAGTTCAATGGAAAAGTTCTTAAGTTCTAAGAAAATTAAGAGGGCAGAAGTTTCCTTAACATTTAAGCAAATATCCTATATTTATCTGAGGAAGACAAGGAAGTCCCTACCCTCTAAGTGCCCTCACCTAAGAGAGCTATATGGAAAGCTATTTTTCAAACTTCAAATATACCTTATTGGATGCAATTTGAATGCATAAAACTTTCCGGGTAAGACAATGGAAGTAGTCCTAAATCTCATCTTCACATCTCTTTTAAATTTTCTCATCACTTTGTTCTAGTTAGTGATGGCGCATTCTGACAGATGCCAGACATTCACCCGCTGTCTCATACATTTCAACTGACAAATTTTTAGTCGCGTGCAAGCGACTCTATAAGTCACTCCGTCGATCGGTCGGTCGGTCCGTCAATGTAGGGGCAACCCTTCATACCAATTGTCACTATCCATCTCCCCTACTCCCCGGGAAGTTGGTCGCCATTTTCCCTTCACTCCCCGCATTAAAAATCGGCCCTGTGCCTAATTTGCTCGGTGGGGGAGAAAATAAATACAAACCCCACATATAAGACCTTGGTCAATGTAGGGGCAACCCTTCATACTAATTGTCACTATTAATCTCCCCTACTCCCCGGGAACTTGGTCCCCATTTCCCCTTCACTCCTCACATTAAAAATCGGCCTTGTACCTAATTTGCTCGGTGTGGGAGCAAATAAATACCCTTATTTTGACTCTTTTGGCCAAGATCAAAGTGTAGTATCTGTCCGGCAGATACTGCAAGCAAATACCATATATGAGGGCAACCTCACATATAAGACCTTGGTTAATGTAGGGGCAACCCTTCATACCAATTGTCACTATCCAGCTCCACTACTCCCCGGGGAGTTGGTCGCCATTTGCCCTTCACACCTCACATGTAAAATCGGCCTTGTGCCTAATTTGTTCGGTGGGGGAGCAAATAAATACCAACACCACATATAAGACCTTGGTCAATGTAGGGAAAACCCTTCATACCAACTGTCACTATCCAGCTCCTCTACTCCCCGGTGAGTTGGTCCCTATTTCCCCTTCACTCCTCACATTAAAAATCGGCCTTTGCTCGGTGGGGGAACAAATAAATACCCTTTTCTTATCCTTTTGGCCAAGATCAAAGTGTAGTATCTGTTCCGGCAGATACTGCAAGCAAAAACCATATGTGGGGGCACCCCACAATATAAGACCTTTGTCAATGTAAGGGCAACCCTTTATACCAATTTTCACTATCCAGCTCCCGTACTCCCCGGGGAGCTGGTCCTCATTTCCCCTTCACTCCTCACATTAAAAATCGGCCTTGTGCCTAATTTGCTCGGTGTGGGAGCAAATAAATACCCTTTTTTTTGGCCTTTTGGCCAAGATCAAAGTGTAGTATCTGTTCTTACTACACGCTGTACTTATTGTGATATAAAGTGGGGGATCACTTTTCTGTATTTATTTAATGTATAATGATGATCCACTTTAAAACCAGTTAGTCTCAAAGGCATTCAATTCATTCTCCAGCACGTTGAAGTTGTTTTTGAAGGATTCCAGTTATTTTTTAAGCATTCAAGTCATTCTTAAGTTCATTCAATTCATCCTTAAGTTCATTCTACGTCATTTACTTTTTATTTATTTAAGTCATTTCAGCCCATTTTTCGGTCATTTTAGTTTATCTTTAAGAATTTCATGTCAATCCTACATTCATGCATTCTTTCATTATACGAGAGCACGCAACTAATGGCTATCGGCCTTGTTTTAAGACCGCTCCTTGCAGTACACTTGCACTTTGTTCACGGGTTATATTTGATAGGTAGTTTTTGAAATTCTTTTTCTCAAGTCCGGTTGCTCTTATGATTACTGAAATGATGGATATCTTCCTAAAATTCCACTTTTTTTCATCTCGTAAATAAAGCTTCGATATTTCGTTATCTCTCAGCTCTGTTGAACTCAGCATTTAATCTCTATGTGCGAAGATATACATTTATTTCCATTCTATATAAAACTGATATACGATTAAACTCACCAGAAAATAAAATTTAAACGACAAAAATTCAGGGCGATTTTAAAAGTTTCATATTGTTTTCAGGCTATTTTAGCGGGGGGATGGGGGCGAAACCAGGGTTAATAAACAAAAAGAGAGTAATATGCTGTTCCTATTTACAATGCCTCCCCACGCGACAGAGTTAGACACCAGGGTCGTTTTTTAATGTGGAGAAAAGGGATAAAAATAAAAATTGTCTCAGTCGTGAAGGATTTCTCCTCCACTGACAGAGAACAAGAAATTGAAGTGCAGCATCTGAAGAACAGATGGTATTTATTTGCTCCCCCACCGAGCAAATTAGGCACAAGGCCGATTTTTAATGTGAGGAGTGAAGGGGAAATGGGGACCAACTCCCCGGGGAGTAGGGGAGCTGGATAGTGACAATTGGTATGAAGGGTTGCCCCTACATTGACCAAGGTCTTATATGTGGAGTTGCCCCCACATATGGTCTTTGCTTGCAGTATCTGCCGGAACAGATTGTATTTATTTGCTCCCCCACCGAGCAAATTAGGCACAAGGCCGATTTTTAATGTGAGGAGTTAAGGGAGGGGGAAGGGAAAAAGGGGACCAGCTCCCGAGAGGTGGGAAATGGGAGCTGGTTAAAGGTCAGGCATGTGGAGTTGCCCCCACATCTGGTCTTTGCTAGTCATAGCTAGTCATAGCTAGTCATAGCTTGCAGTATCTGCCGGAACAGATGGTGTTTATTTGCTCCCCCACTGAGCAAATTAGGCACAAGGCCGTTTTTAATGTGAGGTAAAAACCAGCTCCCCTAAAAGTAGGCAAAAAAGGGGGCACTCTGGTTACCAAAAATAATAATTGTCCCAGTATAGAGGGTTTCCCCTCCATTGACCGGTACAAATTATCTTAAGTGCAGTATCTGCCGGAACAGATACTACACTTTGATCTTGTCCCAATGCTGTTATGTACACAGAGAACTATGACATAGCGTTTCTCATTAAATACTGCCCAACGTCGGTTTTATTTATTTATTTTTTATTCGTTTTACATTTTAAGAAATTTTTGTTTCATTTTAAACTCAGTTTTAGAACAAAGTATGCGAACGTATCTTAGAAGTGAAAACTAATTTCATCGTGATTAACGTTTTTGCACAAGCATTTATTCAGGAAAATCAGTATGCTTTCTTCAGTTACGGTACGTTTAAGGCATCTCCTATATTGTATATTTCTTCTGCTGTTTGAAATGATAATCCAATCTGATAATACGTAGCTAGCAGTTATAATAACATATTTTTTATTATTAAAGTATTTCCGCTTATCAAACCCCGAGGCCACTTAAGGATAAAAGTCAAATAACTGTCAGTTGGGCGGGGAGAAAAAGCCGCGGTGATGGGTAATGATGATGGTGTATGGATAGAATTTAATTATTTAAGAAGGCAGCTCAACAAGAATTTGTTTACATTGGTTTTGAATGAGACTATACTGTAATCAACCCCGCAGAATTGTGTTCCACAGAGAGAATGTTCTAAGAAAGAAAGTTTTCTCATGGATTTCTGTTTAGTTTTAGGTAAAGTAAAAAGGAGGGAGAGGGACTATTAACAGAAGTTGTAGCTAGATGAGTTATTGTCGTAAATGTTTAAAGATTAAAGCCCAGTCGAGTAGCTTTCATGACAGTAACGATAGCACACGAATGAGAAAATAAATACTTTTCAGTGTTTTTAATAAAAGTTGCAAATAAATTTCCAAGTTTTTTTTACAAGAAATACAATTATAAAAATATTTTATCGCAAAGAAAGTTTATTTGCCTAAATTAAACTTTGTTATTTTTCTGGTTTAAATAAACTGCAGAATTCATTGAAAATTGTTGTATGTTGACAAGTAATTGCTGATCGGCTAATCGTGGCGGCATCTTCCAGCTGTTTCTGTAACCATGCCGAATGATATCAACGCAGTGTTGCTAAAACTTCGACCAGAATCTGAATAAGTTCCGAAATCTCCACATACAATCAGAGAAAACAAACTTGGCCTTTTGGTTAAGATCAAAGTGTTGTATCTGTTCTTCAGTTGCGGCACTCCCATTTCTCGTTCTCTTTCAGTGGAGGAGAAATCCTTCACGACTGAGACAATTTTTATTTATGTACCTTTTCTCCACGTTAAAAAACGACCCTGGTGTCTAACTCTGTCCCGTGGGGAGGCATTGTAAATAGGTACACTCAGAGAAAACAATAGATAACCATCAAAGCAACCGATGTAAGCAATGTTTCTGAAAGAAAAGGAAAGTATTTCTGTTTTTCAGTGTAAACCTATCTATCTCATTAACCGTTATTCTAGAATAATGTTTGTTTATCGGTGACTCATGAATGAAAGTATTCCTAAAACTGAGTGACTTGATAAATAATATCCATTCCTTGTAAGCCATATATTTCAGTAATAAATTAAGGGGAACACAATAATAGTAATATTGTAAAATAACCTTGAAACACGGAAGTTAAGGGATTTCGAACCTGGCGAGTACCAGATAGGTAACCATTTGGGAATACTAGGTGCTGTATGTATTCAGGTATTAGATATGTATAATACCTGAGAGAGATGAAACCCCTGCCTTGTACAGTTCTAGTTCCTAGGAAAAATGCAGGACCTGTTTGTCTTTACCTGATATCTTGGCGGTTTAACGTACGAGAGAGGGGTGTAGATGAAGTTTCTCAAACGTAATGTAGGCAATAATCTTTTAGGGTTGTGTTGAAAAACCAAACCAGATAGATGGAATCCGTTGATTCTGTATGGATATCTTCAAATGATGGCATCACAAACAAAAACACCTGCTTTCAATTTTTAATGAGACAGCACGAAAGTAGCAAGACTCAGAAAGTTTTCATGAGAATGCTTATGTCATATGCGATCTAAGCTGGTCTAATCTGAAATAGTGAAACGTATATTACAACACACCCACATACTCCAAACATTAGATCAATTTTGTGGGAACACTACACCTGAATAAAAATAAACTTGCAAAATACAACAATACAGACATCCTTGTTAAGCTAGACATTTGATTATGTTAATAAACTGTTGCTATCCGATTTAATCCGATAAACGTTTGTCACTACTGATTATCGCAGCGGTTAGTCGTGCCGTCATCTGAAAATAAACTAAAAGTAATTTGAAAAATGATACACGAATGCAGTTACTGAATCTGATATCATTTTTGAGAGGAAATAAATGTAAATTCGAATTAAGACCGATTACATCACTCAAAATGCAAAGATGTATCCACAGTCGAATGCTAAAATAAATCAATACGACAATATATATACTAGCGGCGATACATATTCGCTTTTTTGTCTAGATGCATATAGATGTAACTAACTGAAGTATTTGTCTTGAACCGTTTAGCTTCATTTTCCAGACCTTTATCGCGAGGTGAGAAAATCCATTAGATTAAAAGATTATCACGAAACATTTATCTTTACGTATTTTACGACGAAGCAACACCGGGCGGCCGGATAGTCTCTCTCTCTCTGTCTCTCTCTCTCTCTGCTTCTCTCTGTATCTGTGTGTGTATTTCCCTCTCTTTCTCTTTTTATCTCTCTGTCTCTCTTTCTCTCTCTCTATATATATATGTACACACACACACATATATATACATATATATATGTATATATATATATATATATATATATATAGAGAGAGAGAGAGAGAGGGAGGAAGAGAGATACTAACAGGTCGCCCGGTGTTGCCGTATATATATATATATATATATATATATATATATATATATATATATATATATATATATAGCAACACAGTGCGGCCTGCTAGTATCTCTCTCTCTCTTTCTCTCTCTCTCTCTGTGTGTATATATATATATATATATATGTATTTATACACACACACAAACACACACACAGACACACACATACACACACACACACACACACACACACACACACACACATATATATATATATATATATACATGCGTGTATGTGTTTGGAATTGGTTTTATAGGTTGGCATTTTTATTCTTCATAAACGTAGATTATAATATTTGCAAGGCCGTGCTTGCTTGTTGTTCCGTTATGAAACCGTAACTTGTTTCATTTTAGTCTCACGCATATTTCATAGTGTGATTAAAATCGCACCCGAAATCTCCCGATGCTTCCGATTTTATGGCTTAGCTGGAAATCCTATTTTACAACGTGCGAAATGTTCTCGGCTCTCGGCAAACAATGACACCGCCGCCGTCGCATTATTGTCGGAAAAAAGCTCGCGTGACAATTTGCTCGTCGATGACAACCAAAGTCATAAATATGTCAAAGCCTTAACGTTTCCTATGCGAATCGGACATGTTTATTTTTATCAGACTATTTTGCTTTCATCAATCTAAATGGAATCGTAAATACCATTAATTGCAAATCTGTCATTTTCAAAGAGCTCATCCCGCGGAAAAATTTTTGTTTGATACCAGCATTAGTTGATAAACAGAGCTTAAGATTTTTACTTACTTGAAGTAAGAACTGCTGAACAACGAATAAGAAATGGAATTACGTTAATAAACTCTTTATACATAGTTTCAACGTCGCAACCACTTTTATCGCAGTTATCAGGTTGGCAAAAAAGTTCTTGTGGTTTATAACTTTTTTATTCATATGAACATATCTCGGCTCAAACAAACATTTATTGATCGAAATAAACACCACATAATCAAACCTTTTCTAATGCAAAACAAGTGTTTTTTTTTAGTCAAAATCTTGCATTCTGGTAATGATGAAGTCGTTGAAGGCGTTTATCGCTTAAGTTTCTGAAGCATTTCTAACACAGAAAGTTGTTGAGATGCGTGAAAAGTGGTAGCCAGTAGGTGAGAGGTCTGGAGAGTTTGGCGAATGAGGCAGAGTTTCATAACCCAATGTGTTCAACTTCTACAGGGATGGTTTAGCAATGTGCGATCGGGCGTTGTCGTGGAGGAAAATTTGGCTTTTTCTATTGCCTACTGAGAATTGTTGTCTAAGTTTCTGATGCATTTTATCCATTTGTTGACAGTACTTTTCCGCCGTAATAGTTTCGCCTGCATAAAAACAAACTGTAATGGATGAGACTGGTGGTAGACCACCAAACAATCAGCATGGCCATAATCGAACCGATCCACATTCAGCAGCGCTGTTGAACATTTACGAAACCATTGCAATCAATTTCAGCACACTTAACCGATATGAGTGACAAAGCACACCTTTTGTTATAATTTATTTCTTTAAAATATAATTTCCTTAAGTTGAAAATGTTATAACCTATTATAATAAATTAAAAACAATATAAGAACGTCATATATATATATATATATATGTATATATATATATATATATATATATATATATATATATATAGTAAGTTATAAATATATATGGCAATTAAGCTACACAGAATATCCCGCGTTTTATCCACGCTAGGATTCATCAGATAAGCCTGAATCCTAGCATGGATGAAACGCGGAATATTCTGTGTAGCTTAATTGCCATATATATTTTATAACTTATTACCAAGCTCTATACGCATAAATTCATACTTTCGTATATTAATTTATGTGATTAAATTAAGTAAACGTACACACATATATATATATATATATATATAAAGATAGAGAGATAGATTGATAGATAGATGAATAGATAAATACACCCACATACGCATATATATATATATATATATATATATATATATATATATATATATATATATATATCATCGTTACGTACATGTTAAAGGGTTACATTTTGAAAATAAATAGATCAAAATAATATCATATACATTAATATCAGTAATATAATTAGAAAATAATAATGGTAAGAATTATGTGTTCACTAATTAATTTAATATTTAAATTAACATAATACTCTAATAATACTAAAATAGATATATAAATATATGTATCAAATATACTTTCCACTGTTGTATAACTGTTCACGTAATGATTGCCCGAGTTTTATATCCGCTGTTCAGCACGTCTATAAACATCCTAAGGGTAATATATATATATATATATATATATATATATATATATATATATATATATATATGTATATGTACATATATATATATATACATATATATGTACATATATATATATATGTACATATATATATATATGTACATATATATATATATGTACATATGTATATATATATGCTTATAATATAACACATTTCTGAAGGATAACATAATATATATATATTTATATATATAAAACGCATGTAAATAATAATAATAATAATAATAATAATAATAATAATAATAATAACAACAATATATATATATAACATTTCTGGAGTATAACATATATACATATAATTTATATATACATATATTATATATATATATATATATTTATAATAGATAAAACTAAATAAAAATTATTTATAATACGTATTATAGCATTAAGAAATTTATTGCCCTCCTCTAGTTTTCTGCTTCGTAGCTGGCCTAATTTCATCTTCCTGTTCCATTGTTACGGTATTTTTTATGACATTATTTTTTTTTGTTTTCTTTTCGAAAAAGAAAGGTATATTCTCGAAATAATCAACTACATTTAGCATCCCAGTTTAATTAAACAGTAAGTCCACATTAACTGATTTTATATACGTGAATGACTTTGAAAAAGGATTAGATATACGAAGATTGATAATTTTAGTCAAACCGTTGGTTAGTTTTGTTCATTCCTCACTTCAATATCCCGGTATTCTTTACTTTACCAACAATGTAAACAGAATGAGGAGAACTCGCTGTTAAGGAGAGAATTGATCATAAAGAAAGAGTTCTTGGTCTTTTTCCTCGACAGGTAATGTCCGGTGCAGTTGATTATACCTCAGGTTCGTATGAGTTCTCTTTCACCCAAGAAACAGGTTGGAGGCGACAAATTTACGTGTTCGCTAAGCGGAGATCTATAAACAAAAAACGAAACAAAGGAAACAACGAAAAAAAAACATTGGCACGGTGAAACACTTTTTCTTGTTTTTTTTTTTCTATTCTAATTCTGGTGCTGATAACCGTGGTTGTGACTGCCACGATGCATACAAACCACACACCCAAACTTTTACACGCTAGCTTCAGAAGTCATGTGAAAGAATAAAGATGCCATAAGATACTACGCTCACCATTTGCCAGCAAAAAGATTTCTTCTATATATCTTAAATCGTAGTGTTGGATATTTGATTACATTTTGTATACTAACACAGATAAATTTTAGAACAGTGTTAATGAAATTTACAGAATTTGAAAATATATAGTAAAGTCCAGGAATATTTTAGGATCTTAATTTATCATTTGATTTAAACATAGATTTTATAACGTACATATATACTATAAAGTACATATATATTATAACGTACATGCGTACAACGTACATACATTTTATAATGTATACACATTTTATAACGTACATACATATTATAACGTACATATATTATAACGTACATATAACGTACAACGTACATACATGTTATAACGTAATGCATATTATAAAGTACATGCATTTTATAATGTATACACGTTTTATAATAATTGTCTGTATTTTTGAAATGAGGTGTTTTCATTGATTGGGGTTGTTGGACTGACTTCCTCATCTTGGTTGTTATCGTCACAACGTTTCGGCCGTTTTGCCCTCCGGCCTTCATCAGGATTTTGGTAACTAAAGGGGAGGCGGAAAATCGGGTATAGCCAACCATGCCTGGATGGAGAGGGGGGACCATCGCCCCCTATGGGATGAAGTAAAAATCATAAACAGAGAGACCCACTGGAAAGTGAGAAAACTCACATGCTCGGACATAACAACCAACTGAGCAAACCAAGCATAGAGCTGAATGCAATTTGGACACCTCTGATAGAGAGAGAAAACCTTGAATAACAACATAGGGTTAACATTAACAAAAACCAACTAAGAATTGTCCTAGTAACATATGGCCGAGTGGTCCTAGACGTTGTATTAAAGTTTACAGTTACCCAAAGTTGCTGAGTTCAATCCTGAACGAAGGCAGTGAAATAGTAACATTCAAAACAGAGAATCAGCAACTATGTCCCAGAGCCTAACTGGAGTCCGAACACGGTACCCCCGTAATAATAATAAAGGGTTGGGTTCGAGACTCCTAACAAACGGTTCCCCAGTTCGATACATAACACCTGATGAAGGCCGGAGGGCAAAACGGCCGAAACGTTGTGACGATAACAACCAAGATGAAGAAGTCAGTCCGAAAATCTCAACATTTTATAAAGTACATACATTTTATAATCGTTGTGAGGACGCAAACATGCGCAAGATATGAACTCTTCGAAACTGTATAAATGCACCCATTGTCGTTATGATCTGTATACGAAAATCAGTTTTAAATGCCCTTCGTTTTACTGTCGAACTGATGCACATCTTCTGAGTGACCCTAGGAGGTCCACCTTCTCAGAACTGACCTTCCAACGTTTGGGAGAAGCAAGTTTATCGGTTTTTGCTCGAGGCGCCCTCACTGGGGAATGCCGACGGGGCTACTGAAATTTATTTTTGCAAAGCCAGAATATTTCTTTTCTTGAAGCGCTGAAAAATTTCCCCACCTTTTGACCCTGTCTCACATCCTCTCCTGTTGCTTACTGTCGTAGTACATCATATGACTGGTACATGATACGGCTGTTTAGTACAAATTACTTTTTCTAAGCTATATCGGTGTCCTTGTTTTCCTTAGTGATTCTTTTGGACAACAACTTGGCAACGAGGAACTCCAATTCGCAAAAGAAATACTCACCACAACTTGGCGATGAATCTCAAGATTAAAAAAAAAATCTAGCAGAATTATCAACAGATGATTTTAAATGTATCATTTTTGCTTTAGGGTTAGTATCGGCAAGAATGCTGAGATTAAACGGAAAGTGTTAGCGAAACTCAAAAGCAGACCCAATCTGCTTATGAAATAAACCACCAAAGACTTTTAAAATGAATTGTATACAGCAAATCAAGGAAAATGAAAATGAAATTTGTATAGTTCGAAAATACGTCGAACACAGCAACAATTAAAAAGTAAGTAGAAAATAAAATCTTCACAGAGTTGCATAAAAAGCTTTTTTAAACGCAATAACAAAGAAATAGAAGCGTACAGGGAAATGCAAAAAAAAAAAGCAAAAACAAAAAACAAAACAAAAAACAAACAAGAAAAAAAAGCAGTATCCACTCGAGCAGCAGGAAGGATTGACAAATACGAAGATGATACGAATATACCAGCTACTAACATTTCAGTTTCTTAGTATAAACATGGGAATATCTAAATAACTGAACTTACGCAACAGAATTTGGATGTCACTCAGAAACTAATCACTGATATTACCAAACAAAAGCAGAATTTAATCAACTTGTAAAAGATTGACGATATTGAGTATACCATACAAGGTACAAAAATACTCATAAATGTCACCAAAAACAAATTAAAAAAACCTCAGTCGATACTAGATACACATTACACTTAGAGGAAGGTTGATTGACGCCATTTTTGAGACATTACATTTTAACACACCCCAACCAGATCAGCAACAGTCGACAGGAAAAAGACTTTACCGATCACTAGTTATCAAATCAAAGCAGAAAGGACCATAACTCTTTTCGGGTAAAAGGATTTTGAACTGGGTGTTGAACAAGATATGAATATTTCCGAATCATATATTATTAATATTAATAGACCGACTGTCGAGGTAGCCTGTGTACTTTCGTACTACGCCATCTTGGCGATAGGTGCTACGAATATGCTCTCTGTATATTCTATTTTGTTTCAATACAAATTATCTTTTCTAAGCCATACCTATATCTATGTTTTCCTTAATGACCCTTCCGGGTCACAACCATAACGTACATACATTTTATAACGTAATATGCATTATACATATTATAACGCACTTATATCTTATAAAGTACATTTAAAAAAAATAAATACATTTTCACCTCAAACAAGGCACATTGCCACTTTGGTGTAGGGGCTACTATCAGGGGCAACAGCTACTGGGATACTATGTAGGGATTTGGGCAGCAAGATGTCGGTGTACGTTACACTTGAACTTCTGCACGTCAGTACAGTTGGGGAAGCAGGGACCTGGAATGAAATTCCAAAGTCTAGTGGTTCTGGGGGAATAAACTACTGGGATAGAAAGATCTTTTACATCTAGGGATCTCTACTGTGTGGGGGTGGGATTTAGCTGCCTCTCGGGTTTGTTGAGGTGTTTACGTCGTGGGGGGCACAGATGCTTGCAGTTCGTCAGAGCATTCACCATTAAAATACTTGTAGAATAGGCAGAGGGATGCAACTTTTCGTCGATGGGACAGAGGCTGAAGCTTAGATGCCAGTTCAGGACCTATCAGATTGGCGATTCTCTTTTGAACCTTGTCTAGGAGCGAGAGACTAGTAGCAGATGCCCCAGCCCAAATATGATAACAATACCCCATAAATGGGCGAATGGTGGCCTTATGCAGGTACAGAATACTTTCGGGTGTTAGTAGTTTTCTAGCACGGTAGAGAGAGCCTAGCTTCTTCGCAAATGTTATGTTTATGGTGAGATAATACAATCAGTAATGGTGGAATTTAAGTAAGGTTTGGTTATTAAAAAGAACGACTCAAAAAGAAACTTATTTACATTAGAATTGCAAATAGACACGTTACAGTCAACTGGGAAGCAGGCCCACGGAACTGCGTTCCACATGTCTACTGTAACCGAAGAGCTACTATTAATATTTTAGTGAATCCGGAGAAATGGATACGCTGAAAATGATCAGTGAGAAGTAACCCCACTATCAAACGCAATCCGTTCAGTTAAATAAGATATAGTTAATGTTGACTTTATGTTTGTCTCAACTCTTATGAATATTCAATCTTCCTCGGAAAAAGTATAAAACTACTTCTGCCCTGAATATCGATATATGGACAATACGATCGTAAAAGCCAATAATCCATGTTTATATGTTTATAAAATTATGTGGCCCTTGTTTTTTGTTGTCTTCATGTGGATGATGCCACGAAGAGAAGTGACGTAATGTGAAGAGGGGGAAAGACATAAAGAATGAGAACGATAAGTAAAAGTGCGGCACGAGATAGCATAAAAGAAAGCGACAGAGAAAAAAAAGAGGAAAGCGACATATGGGTGAAGAAAGATAAGAAAGCCAGAGAGAGGTGAGGGGAAGAAAGAGAGAATAACCCATGAAACGAATTATTGTTATTAACAAATAAATATATATAATTACTTGAAAATATATGGCATCATGAAAGTTGAATTATAGCGTTGGCTCTTTTATGAATAAACTAAACGGTTCGTGATTCTTTGGATCGTGTAAACCGAACAGGTCATGAGTAAGGGTAAGAGACAGAGAGCGAGTGTATGTGCGTCTGTGTGTGTGTTTGTGTGTGTGTGTGTGTGTGTGTGTGCGAGAGAGAAAGAGATAGAGAAAGAGAGAGAGAGAGACCAGGAAGAGAGAAAAAAGATTAGACAACTGTCGTCTAGTATATAGTCTATTAACACTTTGATGATATTACTATGCCTCTTACTTGTTTGTTTATCAGCATGCATATTTCACGATTCATGATTTAGCTGCTAAAATGAAGAGCGAATAACGCAAATAGATGAGGAATGACATGATAATGTTGAGAGCAATGGAATGATGTAAATAATTGAGAAGAGTAGAAAGATTTTAATTCTCGCTTCTCTTATATTGTCTTGTAGTCCTCACATTCAATGACCGATGCTTCTGACAAGGGGAGAAAATTGCTATTTTATTGGGTCAGAATCCTTTCATTTTACACTTAACGTTGACATGAATTATACTAGGTTAAGTATTATTTTATTTTAAACTTCTTAATCAGGTGGTTGTCCGTTTTGTCTGGATCAATTTCCAGAAAAAAATATATTTAAAAAGAAGTGCACGAAGAAAAAAAAAGAAGAGAGGGGATGGAGATAGCGCGACAGAGTGAGAGAGAATGGTAAAAAAGAAAGAGAAAGAGGAAAGCTTTCATGATATGCAATGCTATCCAATGTGAAATCCTTTATAATGGAATGGTGGAAATAATTGAAAGAGAAAGAGAAACAGAAGGGAGATATACAGACGACAGATGAAATGAAAGAGATGAAATAATACCGAGAGAAGGAATAAGTCACTGTGCAAACCTTGTTTATACATAAACTTTTAGAAGAGAAAAATACAAACTATAATGACACACAATATATTTTAACATCATGGAATCGTTTTACTTTGTAATTCTTGCAAAATCATAATACCAAATTCAGGATTAGGAAATTGTTTAATACTTTCCCGGTCGTAAAATATACTGAAATATATTTGAACTCAAACATATTTCGTATTTATTATTACAGAGTCAATTCTCTATTGAATATTATATTGTACGTAATGTATAGTACTGATTTCAAAAGACTTTAAAAATGACTTAGCTGCCATCAAGTAAAATCGGAACAAAACATTTAGCGCTTCAGTCACGTTCTCTACTGTTTGAGCTGCCGACGGATAGGTAAGACATATTCTATATTAAACCACTTTAAGCTATGAATGAATTTGCACATGCACTAAAGTAAAAGAAATATGTCGGCAAGTTTTAATAAACATTTTGCATTTCAAGTTGCCAATATATTTTTGTACGTGTTATTCATCCATCAAAACAAAGATTTTACTTGTTCTAAACCATCCTTGGTGTATGGTCAATATTTCGTGTTATTTCATTGTTATGTAATCAGTAGTTTAAGAGGTTATCGAATAAATATTTACAGACACACACATACATAATTTACTGTTTTATTTATATAAACTAGAATATTTCAGGAATTAGATAGGTATAAAGCAGTAAGAATACAGCAAAACATAAACGTTTAAGGAAGTCGTATAGACTGAAACCTAATACAATGGAATAATAAAAATGAAATAATGACGTCTTGAGCATTAAAAAGTATGTAACAAAAAGGGAATTCCCGATGTTTGACGGAGTAGTGAATATAGAGTGAGTGAAATCTAATCCCATTTCCTCTAAGTAAAATTTATTTATGAGAGTCAAGATGGTCGGAAATAATGTAGGAAATGACGAAATCAAATGAAAGTATTTATTTATTTTAGTAAACATGCATCAGTTATCAGCAAGAATCGTGATTATATTGAACCTATATGTTGCTCCCTATGATGTCTGACTTGAGAGGAACAAAATCAACTTTATTTTATTATATGTATAGTTATCTAACAAATACTAACCCACCGGATCACAGACTTTCTAGTGATATATAAAAAACTTTACTAGATTGTTCTATTTTTGGTGGTCTTTTAGTTTTAGTCCAGTTTAAGTGAGATAAATCCACGCCTTCAGCCCCTGCTATATTAGTATTTGTTTAATGAAGAACAGTGCACTTAAAAGGAACATTGTTTTATCAGTTAAAAAAAGCAGAATTTAGTAAAAGCCGATGACTAAGCAACACGATCTGTCTGATAGTTAGATGTGCAATTAATCTATACTTTAATCCTATTATATTTAACCGAGCTCTGAAAAAAGGAACAGAGAACATATTGTAGTTAGTATATTTAATTCTCTCACGTTAATAGAATATATAATGCAAGACCATAATGTGAAGATACTAGACCACCTCAGAATAAGTGCATGCTTTTAGACACTTAAAAACTGCATGAGCAGCCCCGTCGGCTCTTACCGGTGAAGGCGTGTCAGGAATTTGCGAGAGTAAACCACTTAAAGAGAACAAATATCACAGCTCGACAGAAAAAGGCCATTACGACTAGAATGACCCAGTTACTGCCAAACTGATTGTCGAGGACGAATACTAGACTGATATGATTGGCACTAGAAATACTACAACTTTTTTTTGTTTTCGACGGGAGTTAGATTGTAGTGAGTTATCAATAGTACATCTAGATATATGAATGACTACATCCATGTACGAGCCGTACAAGGACGAGTTAATAATGCTGAGATACCCTTACGTTTCCGAATAATTTCACCGAGAACTGATGTTCCGGTGATAATGTAATGTCCAATGTGGGTGGCCATTGTTACTGATGCGTTATTGTAAAATGGTACGGAAGTCTAGAGGTCGTCGTCAATCAAGACAGACAACTTGTAGCAGGACATGTCGTGCCAGCGAATATGAGTTGCAACTCGTCAATCGATAACGATTCCAAGTTTTAATAAGATGTCTGCTCATGCAGCGCACAAGTAATGTTCTACAAGTCTCATTAAAATACGCCTTAATGGCAGCTCACTTCAAATTTTAACAGCCACTGACCAGTGACAGATATTTGAAAATTATGACTAGCATAAAATCATGTCAAAATCGAACTTGGATGATTGGCTCAATATTGAATTTTGTGGAGATTAATCCGATATATGTATATATATATATATATATATATATATATATATATATATATATATATATATATATATATATATATATATATATATATATATATATATATATATAATGGTTGTATTGTTGTAGTTTTGTTTTACATTAAACTCCAGTGTTTATCAAAAAGTGCTTCATCACAAGTAGAGAAATTATAGTGTGTTTATAAAAACATTTTTGGCTGCATAATTTCAACAGAAACATGTATGCACATATATTGCCTGTCATGTTTTTATAAATAAATATACAGTATATAAAGATATATATATATATATATATATATATATATATATATATATATATATATGTAAGAGAAAGAAAATTAATACTGTAAGTTAAACTTTACAATCAAAATTTCTTTCACTTATAATAAGCTGTATCTCTATTGCTTATTTAGCTTTTTTATTCGGTTGGGATTAAATTTTCTATATATAAATACTGTTATTTATATTAGTTTGAAGTTTACCATTGCGTATATCAGGAAAACACACACACACACACACACACACACACACACACACACACACACACACACACACGGCGTAATCGCGTTGACTCACCGGTTCTCGTCAGATCACCGAAGTTAAGCGACGTTGAGCCTGGTTAGCACCAGATGGGTGACCATTTGTGAATTCTAAGGCGCTGTACTTGTTTCCAGTCGTCCTGTACTTACACTTCACTTGCCACTGGTATTTAACAATTTCGACTCAAGAGAAGTGTGGTTGGAGATTGCGCACCTCCTGCCACAAAAATTCCACGCGCAGGCACCCCTACGTGGGTATCCATATTCTGTCAAAGACTGAAGGAGCCTGTTATATATATATATATATATATATATATATATACTAGCTGTACCCTGCCACGCGTTGCTGTGGCTTAATTTCGTGTAATGGAAAATTCTAATAAAAAGAGAAAATGCATGCTTCTTATATTCTTAGTACAGCAATCCACTCCAAAAAGTAAAAAAAAAAAGGCGAAAATGAAAAAAAATATGGTAATCTTGCAGAATTGAATCCGGATCCTCGGGAGTTACCATCAATCATGGCTTGGGCTCGACCAACATTCAGTGGATTAAGCCGAAAGTTGCTAAACCATTGAAACGCTAAATAGTTTTCTTTTTTTATTGTATTCAAAAATGTGAGTTTTTAATTAATATTTGGGTAAGGGGGGGTGTTACTATACACAGATTCGAAAAAGTTGTTCAAAAACGAATAAATGAAAGCAAAGGTAAGGTCAATTACGTTTCTATCTAACGGGATAATTTTTTAGTGTTTTTATTTAATGTAAAATGTTTAATCGCCTCAAAACGCAGTGTTTATCTGCGTATTTGAAAAAGACGAATGGTCGCGGACTCTGTTGAATACGTTAAGTTTGGGAAAATCAGTTAAAAACCATATAAAACAATGTCAGACACCTACTGATTATATGTTATTGTGACATAGGCTGACATATTCGGTGGGTTTCTGATAGTATTTTGTATAGTTTTTTAGTTTTAAATCATTTTCCCAAACTTAACATCATCAACAGTGTCCATCACCGTTTGTATTTTTCAAATACACTGATAAACACTGTTCTTCGAGCCGACTAAACGTTATAGTAAATAAAACGGGTTTGTATTACTAAACACAGAAACGAAAAAGTTGTTGAAAAATAAATATAACAAATAAATGTTATCAAAGGCAAGATAAGTTACTTTTCTACCTAACTGGATAAGATTTTAGTGTTTTTATTTAGTGTAAAATGTTTAATCGGTTTGAAAAAATGTAGTGTTTATCTGTATATTTGAAAAAAATAAATGGCGGCAAACTGTTGAACACATTAACTTTTGGAAAATGAGGTAAAACTAAAAAATACTATACAAAATACTGTCAGGAACTCACTTAATATATGTTACTGTAACATATGCAGACATGTATTCAGTTGTTTTTAACAGTATTTTGTATAGTTTTTTTTTTAGTTTTAACTCATTTTCCCAAACCTAATGTGTTAACACAGTCTGCCGCCATTTGTAATTTTCAAATAAAACAGTAAACGCTGTGTTTTTTGAGCCGAATAAATTTTTGTATTAAAAAAACAAAAAAAAAATTATCCATTTCGGTAATAAAGTAACATATGTTGCCTTTTATAATATTTGTTATATATTTATTTTTTGACAACACAACTTTTTCGAATCTATATGTACAGTAGTACAAACCCAATAAAAACACTAAAAATTATCCAATTAGGTAGAAAAGTAACTTATCTTGCCTTTGAAAATATTTACTTGTTATATATTTGTTTTTGTTGACAACTTTTTCAAGTCTTTGTGCAAGTACAAACCCAAAGGTGTATTTTTCTGTCTAATTTTATTTTTGTTACCGCGCTTAAATTTAAATTTCACGATATCTTTTTGGGGGGAGGGTATTTTTTTTACATTAGATCCACCTCCACAATTTTCGACTATGCTGAATAAGAAAATCTCATTTAAAATTTGCAGAAGCCATTAGTTTTCGAGATATAAAGACCTGTACTATGCACTATAATTCACTGACGGCCATGAATAAACACTCCCAACCTCCCCATATTAAGAACGGCTTTCGGAATAAACAACACCCATGCCTAACCACATGTTTTAACCTTTTATCTGTCTTTCGTCTGTTAAAAACGGCTTTTGGAGTAAATACCGCCATTCTCCCCATGTTAAGAACGGCTTTCAGAATAAACACCCCCAACCTACCCATCTTAAAAATTGTGGAGGTGGACCTAATGTGAAAATTTACCTTTTGTTTTTTTTAATAAATTGTTAGTTGAAAGCACAGAATAGTGACAAAACATCATCCCCTCCCCTTGGTAAAAATAGCAAAAAAAAAAAAAAAAATGGTTTTCTTAATAGAAACTTTTCTGTATTTCACCTAACAATTTCTGGTACTAATGAACTTACTAATCCGCGCTATTTTTTAAATCGAATTTCCAAGTTTAATTAAAGTTTTATGATATGTTTTTTTATTCAATTGTAAGGTTAAAGTACAGAATAGATACAAAACACTCTCCCCTCCACATGTTAAGAATGGCTTTTAAATAATAACGTTATTATTTCAGCACGGATCACTCTCTACATGAGTACCTAATATTTTTTTCAGCCATTCCTACCATAGAGAGGGGATGGTGTTTTGTAACTATTTTGTGTTTTTTAAACTAAAAAATTATTATTAAAAAAAGATATTGTGTAATTATAAAAAAATAAAAAGATATTGTGAAAGTTGAATTTAACTTGAAAAACAAAAACAAAAAAACAATGTTCAACATTGTAGCCGGACCTTATTTGGCAATAAGGTCACGTGAGTCGATTAATGGGTGCTAATGCACTTACTGATCCGCGCTATTTTTTTAAATCGTATTCCCAAGCTTAATTAAAGTTTTATGTATTTTTGGTATTTTTTTTAGATTAGGTCCACCTCCACAATTTTCTTTTAAATGACGACTTGTAAAGGTTTCCGACTATGCTGAATACAGAAATCGCATTGAAATTTTGCAGAAATAAGTAGTTATCGAGATATAGATAGTTGTTTTATGCATTGTATTCTTTGGCGGCCATTTTTGTTACGCGCGTAGATTTGTTTATGACGCGCGTAAGCGAGTAAAAAAGACGACTGCCAGAGATTACAATGCATTATACAAATTTCTACTATCTCGATAACTACTTATTTCTGCAAAATTTCAATGCGATTTCCGTATTCAGCATAGTCGAAAACCTACAAAAGTCGTCATTTAAATGAAAATTGTGGAGGTGGACCTAATCTAAAAATTTACCGTTTTTTTCATTCAATTGTAAGGTTAAAGTACAGAATAGGTACAAAACACCCTCTTCTCCCAATGTTAAGAATGGCTTTTTAAATAATAACGTTATTATTTCAGCACGGATCACTAAGTGCACGAGTACCCAATTTCTTTAAAAGTATTCATATTTTCTTATATAAAAACAACTTCTGTAAAAAAAAAGAAAAAAACGTGCACTTTCAATCTTTGTTAAAAAAGGTTTTCTTGAAAAAAAATACGGTAAAAAAGCAAAGAACAAAATGTTAATCGGTATTCATGCAGAGAGTGATCCGTGCTGAAATAATAACGTTATTATTTAAAAAGCAATTCTTAACATGGGGAGGGGAGGGGGTTTATACCTAATCTGTACTTTAACCTTACAATTGAATAAAAATATATCATAAAACTTTAATTAAACGTGGAAATACGATTTAAAAAATAGCGCAGATCACTCTCTGCATTAGCACCGAAAGTACGGATTAGTTAGAAAACATCCTCCCTCCCAATGTTAAGAATGGCTTTCTAAATAATGTTAATGCTTCAGTACTGTTCCTTGTCTGCTTAAGTTTAACTTTTGTTTATTAAATTGCTAGGTGAAAGTCCAAAACAGTTACAAAACACCCTCTTCTCCCCATGTTAAGAATGGCTTTTTAAACAATAACGTTATTATTTCAGCACGGATCAATAAGTGCACGAGTACCCAATTTCTTTAATAAAGAAAAAGAATTCATATTTTCTTGTGTAAAAACAACTTCTGTAAAAATAAAGAAAAAAACGTGTACTTTGAATTTTTGTTAAAAAAGGTATTCTTGACCCCCCCCCAAAAAAAATACGGTAAAAAAGCAAAGAACAAAACATTAATCGGTATTCATGCAGAGAGTGATCCGTGCTGAAATAATAACGTTATTATTTTAAAAGCCATTCTTAACATGAGGAGGGGAGGGGGTTTTGTACCTATTCTGTACTTTATCCTTACAATTGAATAAAAACATATCATAAAACTTTAATTAAACATGGAAATGCGATTTAAAAAATAGCGCAGATCACTCTCTGCATTAGCACCGAAAGTACAGAATAGTTAGAAAACATCCTCCCTCCCAATGTTAAGAATGGCTTTCTAAATAATGTTAATGCTTCAGTACCGTTCCTTGTTTGCTTAAGTTTAACTTTTGTTTATTAAATTGTTAGGTGAAAGTCCAGAATAGTTACAAAACACCCCTATCCCCATGTTAAGAATAGTTTTCTAAATAATAACGTCATTATTTCAGCGGGGTAGCTTCTCTGCATAAGTAACATGTTTTGTTTTTAAATTGTTAGGTGAAAGGACAGAATTGTTACAAAATACCATCCCCGTGTTAAGAATCTCTTTCTAAATAACATTATTTCAGCACGGTATTTTCTATGCATACGTACTATCTATTTTTGTTTATTAAATTGTTAGGTGAAAGTATAGAATAGATGCAAAACTCCCTCCCCATGTTAAGAATAGCTTTCTAAATAATGGTATTATTTCAGCACAGTACCTTCTCTGCATAAGTACTATCTTTTGTTTATTAAATTGTTGGGTGAAAATATAAAATAGTTACAGAACACTCTCCCTTTCCCATGTTAAGAATGGCTTTCTTTATAGCGTTATTTCAGCACGGTACCTTCTCTGCATAAGTACCATCTTTTGTTTATTAAATTGTTAGGTGAAAGTATAGAATAGTAACAAAACGTCCTCCTCATGTTAAGAATGGGTTTCTAAATAACGTTATTATTCTATTATTATTTTATTATGGTACTTTCTCTGCATTAGTACCATGTTTTGTTTATTAAATTGTTAGGTGAAAGTACAGTACTCACGCAGAGAGTGATCTGTGTTGAAATAATAACGTCATTATTTAAAAAGCCATTCTTAACATGGGGAGGGGAGGGTGTTTTGTACCTAATCTGTATTTTAACCTTACAATTGAATAAAAAAACATATAAAACTTTAATTAAACCTGGAAATACGATTTAAAAAATAGCGCGGACCACTCTTTGCATTAGCACCAAATAATATTTAAGCAAGTTAGCAATCCGTAAAAAACTGTACTTTTACCAACCAATCTTATATCGAAAAAAAAAAAAAACTAAAAAAGCAAGCGTCAAACGTTTTTTTTTGCCTTATATAATAAAGAAAAATATTTGAATTAAAAAATTTGGAAGAATTATGTTTTTTTTTTTTTTTACTTATCGAGTAAACAGAAAATGAAATCTACTTCGTTTCGTCAATTCGTGGCTGTGAAATGAATCGAACCGGAAGTTCAGTTTTATCAAAAAAACAGGTTCGCACTAACGGTTACGAAAATATATTTATTTTATTTAATATTTTAATAATTCCCGAGGTAAATTTATTTTAATAACATAAAAACATCCCTCGACTCTAAAGATGGGTTGTCTGAAAATTTCAAATAAATTCGTAACGTAGAAATATGGTTTTATTCGCTTATAACGAATCAAAAATTACATTTATATATATATATATATATATATATATATATATATATATCAGGGGCGGAGATGGGAGTGGTGCCACTCGTGCCTGGCACGCCCAATAACTCGGTTAATTTTATTCAAAATGGATTAAATTCATCCATTAATTTCAAGCAATCATACTTAGTATGATCTCAATTAAATTACGTATATGTTCAAGTTTCGATAACTTAGTAGGCAAAAGTTCATAAGTATATCTGGGAATAATACAACGATGCTGCTTTGAACAGATGGTCTTTGTCTGGCCTCCGTCAGATCCATTGAACCTCCTCTAAAAGCGGCTACAATGTTGAGCACGCGTAATCCGTGCCAAGCACAAGATCCCTCATAATAACAGTAATGTTAGAGAAATCTCGCTTTAGGCTGTAGCCAATGGCAAAATTGAGCACAATGTTACTGCTGACGCCTGTCTTGGGAAGAGAGGGAGAGAGAGAGAGAGAGAGAGAGAGATAGACACATACGTACGCATAAACACATGAAGAACGATTACAACTACTGCTTCAATATGAAGTGGTACGAATAGCTATGTGTAAACATAACCACCCGTATATATCAGATTGTAAATATCAGTGATAAAGTTATGTTTCATTAATTAATAAAGAACAGGTTTTGAATGAGAGTTAATTTGTTTTTTTTTTATTGAGGAATGTTTTCTTCGTGAATTTTGGATCACACGGGTTTAAGTCATTTTATATTAATACCAAGAAAAAACCCTCAAATCAATGAACCTTCGTAGAATTCCATAGTGGTACATAAATTCTTTTGTAATTTTTTTTCATAAAGGTCCTGCATGTAACTTTTTTTGCTGCATTCATCATTTCACAGCTATTTAAACCCAACTTTATTCATCAATATTACCTTTTATTCTATGGGAAAACTTAATTGCTGTTTTTGGAGAACATTACTTCAGTTGCCGAAAATATTTCAGTCGCTTCACTACATTCAATTTTACCACGGACTTTATTTACGAATTCTTTGTATCTTAGAATTTTGGGATAAAATTAAGATTTCCAATGTTCTCAGTGTTTCCACGGATAACTTCAACTGGTCAATATATCGTATGTTTCAAGATTCATCAGATGGAATTTACATTTTGGAAGTTCCCTGTATTTTACGTACAACGTCACTTGGGCTAATTTTCACGGGTAAGTAGATTGTTCTCTAACACATTAAAAAAGTTGTACTTCATTTACTGTTAATGATCTGGATTTAATATTAAACATAATGGAAATGGATATTGTGTTAGACCTGAATAATAGATTGTTTGGCCAGAGAAATGTAGCCGAGAAGCGAGAAATTATCAAAGTTGGGCGCCCAACTCCTTTATTGGTGAATAAGGTTAGAACTCGTTCGTTCCAATCCAGATGGTATTGGCAGGTTATGTGCGAGTAAATCTGAGCAAATACTCCATTGTTGGCCTTCCTTGCTTTTCACGCCTAAATCAGGACAATCATAGACTGATACTGGCAAGGTGCGTTAGTTAATCTGTGCTATACAATGGAGAGTCACGCAATAGCAACTATGATGACTTACTTTGGGTCCACGGACCACGAGTTGGGAACTGAAGTCGACAGAGGGCAGGGAGGGAACGAGTAGCAATAATATGCTAGAGTCGCCACTGATATATATATATACCATGAATACCAACTTCAGTTTTAGTAAGTGAATTTTTCATGGGGTTCCAATCCTTCGATAAGAAGTAATCATCATCCCTACACTGAAGATTTCGTAAGTGCTTGTTTGTAAAAAAATAAATATTTAAAATAAAAGTATTGCTATTACATCTTTTAACAACGACTGGATCTCTAAGTATTTGTAAACTAGCCATCAATCTATGCATAAAGCGATATTTCGACTGCGGCCGTTTTTCTTCTTCTTACAAATGAGTCATCATTAATCAAGACTTGGAGGCAACTCGTGGAAAAGGGTTGATAAGTGTATTGTAGTCATTGGGTCAATAGCGTAGTAATTGTTAGTAGTGGAAATTTGGTATAATTTGATTTTTAAGTGTACAGAACTTGTTTATGTTAAAGACAACCGTATTGCAGTCATCCATAAAGCTGTCCAGGGAGACGGAATTCTACGGGCGGGAAGTTTAAGAAAAGAAGCTTTGTTCATAGAATCTACGTTTAGGTTAAGGCACAGATAGATAGTGATAGAAATTATTGATAGCGTTTTTAAATAGACGAGTGTATTTTGTGAAATTTTCGCTAGAAGAAACCACGGATTGGAGCAAAGATTTCCTACTTGGTTACGAAGTCAGTTTTTAAATCTGTCAAGGCAGAATACGGTGTCCGAACAGCTCCTGCCCAGATGTGAAAACCGTACTTCATTTTAAGACGTACTTGGATCTTATATAGGCAGAGGATTGCATCCAAAAAGTTTACAACGACCTTGGCAACGATTTAATGTATGTGCTCCATTTAATACCAGAAGTAGAGGTCAGACCTAGAAGCTTGTCAAACGATGGAGCCTCCCCATGACGAGAGCTATTTATTTCAATTTGAGCCAGAGGTGGCGGTCAGAGTGATTATAATGGAAAGAGAGAAGCATGATTTAAAATGCATCAAAATTAACCAACCATTGCACTACCTGCCCAAGATCAGTTGAAAGAGAATCACAAAGATTTTGGTCATTTCCGGTTTTTGAAGTGTTGCCATAGATTGTAATGTTGTCTGCATAAATATCTACGAGTGATCTAATAATTTTGTTTAGAAAATCATTTTTGAAAATCAGAAAGCGTTAGCCCAGGGTGGAACCCTGAGAAACGCCAGCATTAATACAGTGAGTTTCTCATTTTTGTCCCTCTACCTATCAAAGGGGTCATTTCCAGCTATACCGTAGCTGAAGATCTTGCCACGTTAACCTTTATGCCGTACCCTATCAAAAGCCTTTGATACTATAGGTTATGTTTACCGAGGTAGTAGGCACTTCTCTATTTAATTCAGATATCAGCAACCAACTCATGGCGCATAGAAGACCGATTAGTCTTTACTGAAAGGGAGATCACCGATTAACTAAAGTTTTAAATCCGGAGTAGACTAATAATGTTTCCCAGGGTATTAGGAAGCATTTTCCTTAAGGCAACTTTAAACAGCTAGGGCTAGTTGATTTACTGAAATCAATGTTTTTGGTTAGCGTGGCAACATTGTTTGTGTGTCGCATAGCTTATTTACAGACATAGGAGGAAATGCAGGAGATAGGCGATGCTGATCGCATAAGGTAGAATTTACTACAAAGTTTTTGACAAAGAGTTTGGCTATAGACTTTAAATTTTCTTAACCAGAGCGTAGTCACATTCTCATGTAAAGAAAATCTATGACTGAAAACTTCAAAGAGATTCAATATATTTTATAAAGCGATTCTAATGAATTGGTTCATTCTTGTCATCTTTCCCCTTCCCTCTGTCTTTCTCTCACTCTCTTTCTCTCTTTCTGTTTATATATATATATATATATATATATATATATATATATATATATATATATATATATATATATATATCGATATATATTCGTTCATATTATGTCAAAATGTACTACAACAGACGCACCAGCCAATAATCCATGCTTTAGCAAATCGTGGCTTCGCAGAACTACAGAAAATGTGCGTAATTTACTAGTACAGTAGAGAAGAGCCTATTTTCTTTGTGTCAGTCTAAAATTTAATTTGAGAACAAGACATTGATCAAATATCCAGGAAACAAAATGGAGACTTCACTGATTGATGTAAAAATCTTAAAAAGGAAGCCGTTTTGGTAAGTACAGAAAACTGCTTGTATCGTTATATAATCACACTAGAAAATTAGAAACACTAATAAAGCAAGGCTGATGTCCGCCATCAAAATCACAGCCAAAATGAACAATACGACGACCAACAAAACGGGAAAGCGAAAGGCAAAAATATAAAAAAAAAAAAAAAAAAAAAAATTATAAACATGGGATGAAAAGCAATTCTATTGCAGATTTATAAAGAGCTGACCAAAGCAATAACCAACTAAAGTGCATGTAAGTGGTTACAAATATGATACTTTGATAGAGAAAGCTTATTCCTACTGACAACTACACAAAAAATGTGATCTGACTGAAGTACAAAAAAGCTATGAAAAAAAAACATTGGGGACAAAAAGACGAAAGTATAATTGTCATAGGGAAAACAGTAAGCACAAAAACAGACACGGAAATAGCGTACTCAGGAGACTTTGTAAACGAATTCAATTTTGAGCATCTATAAATCGGGACTTGAGCATCTATAAATCGAGAAAAGCTATAAAATATGAAGGAAAACCCTTGTATGCGGAAACCAACCTACATAACTAAACAAAGAAAAAATCGAAGAGATACTACAAATATAGAAGATAACATCAAACGAACCCATCTAAACCAGATTAAATTTGATTAACAGCTGAAGAAAATAAGATACAAAATTCGTGTGGTGAGTCAAAAACTACGAAACAAAAACCAAACATAGAGGACTCCAGAGTGTACAGACATCTTGGACGACGGATTTATTTCTACTCGATTTCTAAGAAAAGCCAAACGCTAGGATTCATCAGGCTTATAAGCCTGATGAATCCTAAGGTGAATCAAACACGGAATATTCGGTGTAGCTTAATTGCCATATATATTTTATAATTTACTATCTAGCTCTACCTACGTATTGAGCACTGTTGAAGTAAATACTTCAAGTTTACGCATAAATTATACTTTCGTATATTAATTTATGTGATTAAATGAAGTAATCATATATAATCATATATAATATATATATACATATATATATATATATATATATATGTGTGTGTGTGTGTGTGTGTGTGTGTGTACGTGCGCGCGAATGTGTGCTTACACTAGGCACCGCCAAAAACTGGGGGGGGGGGGCAGGCAAATACTTTTTGAAGGACCGTCTTTTTAAAAATCTACTAAAAATCAGGTAATTATCCAAGCAATACGAAATTTTCAGCGATTATTAAGAGAAGAACGAACTTTATAACAGTGTACATATTTTTAATAAACAATATTTATATATATATTTTTTTTGCTTACAACCCCCCCTTGTTTTGAGGGGGTTCCAAATATGCTTAAAATAATCATCTGAAACTGAACAAAACATATTGTGTTGTTGTAAGGGACGGGATTATAGATTTAAAAAAAAATGTTTGCATACCTTATTTTGATGTCTGAATATCAGAACTTCGATTGTGTTTAATTATCTCGCTGTTGAGTTTTTGAGTGTGAAATTCGGTGAATATGTTAAGTAAAATAATTAATTTAAGTTAAGCAAAAAAAAATTTTTTTTTAAATATTTATATGAAAAAAGCCATTTTAAAATCTTTGATAAATAAATTAACAATTTCTTTTTAGTAAGCCGAATAATGCATGACCATTATTAAACAGGGCAAGCTTTGAAGAATCGATACAAAAAAAATTCGATAAATATTGTGGCCTTTGTGTTAAAAATATCATCATTTTTTCGATCCAGTTTGGAAACGTTTGCCGCCTTTCGACTACGGTGGATCAAACGCGCTGAAATAATTTTTTTTATTCTGCTTTAAATTACCCCCTCTCCCCATTTTGGAGAGCCTGGCCCCCACACACATACACATTAAAAACCAAACTCATACAAATGGCCACCTATCTGGTACTGGCCAGCCTCAGCGTTAATAATACATTGAAATTTTCGTCAATGAAAAATAAGTTTTTTTTGGCTTTTTGGTCTTCCGTACAAATGTAAACAGAGTAATCAAATCGACTCGAAGTAACTGGTTGCTTATATGAATAAGTGGAATTATTTGAAATCCAGGTACTTATATTATAATATTTTTGCATATTCTCATAGAAAATCACCCTAAATCTTAGTTAGACAAGAAATAAACAAATTAATTCTTTCAACCCCCCCTTTTTTTTTAACTATTTATATACGTTTTTTGTGCAAAACAAAAGACGCCAATTGTTAACTTTTGGGGAAAATTTAACATTTCAAATTTAATTAAAAATAGTAGAAAAAGTTTTGCATTATTCTGCTTTCTATATGATAAAAGTCAGGGTTTTATCTTTCTGGGGGGAAAAAGTTACTCAGAAATAATGGATTTTAATAAATGTAATTTCGTTTGAAAAAACAACAACTTGATTTTTTGGCCATTTTTGGCGGTTCCTAGCTTACACATACATACCCAAGCTAACCTTCGAAAAACACTTAATGATAAATAAAGTCAAATGGACCCCCCCACCTCCCAACCCAAAAGAACACCCAAACAGGTCAAAGCACACTTATCAAGAAACCATATCAATAACGAGACACATGCCGAATCCCCCACCTTCGAGTACGTATTAAACCTTAGAACTCGAAATTAGAAAGTTAATCCCCCTCTTCTTACCCCTGTATATCTCCCTCTTTCCCCCTCCCCTCCCTATATCCCTATATCTCTATCCACACCAAAGACGAACACCCACAACCACTTAATGCTCTTAAACCCCAAAACTTAAATACTGTTGATCTAAACCCCCACTCTTTCCTTTCTCTCTTTTCCCTTTTTTTCGCTTTTCTCGCCCCTCCCCCGATATCATTCTTCCGTAAACCAACGTTTCTGTAAAGTCTGACGAGGTTATTGGATCGCCAAAAACGGCACGGTATCTGAAACACAATGTAACTAAACAGAAAAAAAACCGTAATAAAAAATATAACGCATATTTGCTCTACAATAGTATTGAGCACTCTCTTCAGGTTTTCACTAATTACCATTTTAGCTACATATATATATATATATATATATATATATATATATATATATATATATATATAACTAAAATGGTAAAGTTAATTTGTGTATGTGTGAGTTCCTTCCTCGTATGTTCTTAAACGACTGAGCCTATCGTTTGTTAATTTCACACAAAGTTAATTTATATTTCTGGCAGTGTTCTTAGATATGTTTTATTTATTTTTTTTTTTACACAAATTCATCCGATAACTATCGAAAATGGAAGAAATCAGATCTGAGAAAGTCTTTTTTCTCTTATATATATATATATAAAAGAATTTTCCCAGGGGAATATTTTACGTTGCACCGGTGTAACCTTAGCTGATGTAATGTAAAATATTCCCTGTAATTTTTTTCTTTTTTCTTTATAAGAGAAAGAAGGCTATTTTTAAGATCGTCAAGCCCAAATATCAGCTGACGTGATATTGTAAACAAACACAGACAGAACGACATTATCAGATTTAAAAAATTTATTTGCGAATTTGTTAATTGGGTAAATTATAACTCGTCATATCCTATTTTTGAATAGTCTGATAATGATTCGGAGATTAAAAAATTCAGACAGGTTCCAGCACTTACCAGTCTTACTCCGACTACGCCTCCTTTCTAAAAGCTACGAATTTCCCTGACATCCCGTGTGTAACCATACATACATACATACATACATACATACATACATACATGATGATTGCAACGTCTTATCAGACGAGTGCCACTCCCTCAGACACTGAAAGTTCATGAGCCCGAAAATGACATATAATCCTGCCGGCGAATTAACATGCTCAAGCAGACATGACACTAAAGACGGTCATTGGTATACATACATATATATACACGCACGCACACATACATATATACACATATCACACACATATATATACATACATACATACATACATACATACACAATACACATTACGCACGCATACATATACATACACACACATGCAAACATACACAAGACGGTCATTGGTATGCATACATATAAATATATACATGCATACATACATACATGTCTATAAGCATACGCTCATATATATCCATATACATACACAATGCATAATACACAAACATACATATACATACCCACATGCATACATACACATATACATAGATATACACACATATACAAATACATACATACATATACTTACACATACACATACATATACGTACACATAGGCACATATACATATACATACACTTACCTACATATACATATATATGCATTCATACACATACAAACATACATGCACATATACACATACATGTAGATACACACCTGCATACATGCACATACACATATATGCATATACACACATACATGCATACAAACATATATAAATGTATATACATAAACACAAACATATATACACTCAGACACATATACATATACACATAGATATAAATACATATAAACACACATGTACATATATAAATATACACACACATACATATATAAATATGCATATACATATACATACATAGATACATATAATGATGGCAGATTAATTGTTACATGCATCCAGCATTTCAGGCGTACACACGTCACAGCTTTTTTTTTTCAGACAAATGTCTGAGGGAGTATCTATACAATGATGATGTTACAGAGTTTTAGCTTTTTACGACAGCTAAATCTCTCTCTCGGTTCAAAATGTTGATATCCAGCAACAAGCAAGAGCAAGATAGCCAGCAACAAGTCAAACTGCAGACCAGCTTAATACATACATACATACATACATACATACATACATGCATACTACTACTACTACTACTACTACTACTACTACTACTACTACTACTACTACATGCGGAACTATGATAATAATAACACGTACATAAACATACGTTCATAATGATGATCGTTTCAAAATTTAAGAGTGCTTGCTTTACTAGAAATAGCGATGATTCACTTCTAAATATGAACTCACCCTCTACCGTACATATGATTACATACGCACTAACACCAAAGCACGGTCAGACCACAACCACACTTAAACACGAAACATACAGGCAAACACAAGCACGTTCTACATTTACTTAAGCAAGAAGTGCCGAAAGCGAGTAGCTATCGTGCACGTGCGTTTTCCCATAAATCAAATATTTACAGCATCTTTAATTGTATCTTCTACCTGTGCGGGCTGAAATGTAATGGCGCCAAGTCGAATTTACCTGGAGATTAGAGACAATGATTCAGTATCTCGTGGCACGCGACCGCGTTCTGTTGACATGACCCTGCTGAGCATGACTCACGTTCGAGGCCGAATCGGCTCGTTTGACCCCTCCCCAGCTTAGTTACATTCGCCATCTCTATAGATTTTGATAGTAATCTTATGACCTGATAACAGGTTGGAAAACCCCATCACCAGTGACGCTGTCATTTTGCCCTAAGTTTGAAGAATCGTTGGTGATAGTTACAAAAGCAATCCGACACGCAGAGTGTGAGATCTGTTGCAATCAATTTTCATCGCTTATTTGGACAGCAATGCCTATGGGGTTATGCACGTAAACTATAAAATATAGATTTAAATAAGTCGAGAAAACACGGGAATCTATAAATGCGTTACAGAGAAACAGAAATAAATAGTAAGTGTCGAATGGCAGATATAGCAGATTGAACAAAGGAAAACACACACACACACATATGTATATATATATATATATATATATATATATACACACACACACACACACACATATATATATATATATATATATATATATATATATATATATATATATATGTATATACATATGTATGCATCTAGTAGATAGTAGATAGATATACTTGTTAGTTACATTCCAATGTCAAAAGAAAGAATCAATACACGATTATATTTTTATTTATTTTTTAACTTTGGATTTCATTATTTTATTTTATTAATTACTAGCGGAGGTACATGGCGTTGCCCGGGTGTGTGGAGGTGTGTGTGTGGAGGGGGTTAAAAAACCCTAACAAAAAAACCAGCAAACGAACATAAAACTTCTTTTTAAAAAATCGGAAAAAACAAAACAAATAAAACAGCGAACGGACGCAAAACTTCTTTAAAACAATCGGATAAACAAAAACCCCAAAAAAGGAAAAACAAACAAAAAAAAAACAACAACAAAAAACACACACACACAGCGAAAAGCAAAAAAAAAAAAAAAATGGTATAGATAACCCCGTTTCAATCTTAAATGTTTCAAAATTGAGAAAAAAAGTATATCTGATAACTGCGATTGAACCTGAAATCTTTAAGATAACGACGCTATCACTTAATCCATCCTGCTATAGACGCGTGAATGTCAGTTTTTATCACATTTCACACGAATTTATACGTACACGTCTTTGCACTTATTGACGCATGCGTAAAGCCATCTTGTCATGAAGATACCATTTTTTTTCACCCCTCCCTGTAAAAAAAAGAGCCGTCAGGATGAAGGAATGGATGTTTTTTGCCCAATTTTTCGATGTTTGTCGATCAGAGGTTCGAGCTTTAGAATGATACCTGTCTGGCGAAAATCCCTGGCCTCTGCCGAAAGTTTTTCAGAGGCATACAAACACACACACACACACGCGCGCACACACACACACACACACATATTTTCTCTTTATATATATAGCCTAGCGGGGGGAAATACCAGGCGTTGCCCGAGTGTTTGAAGGTGTGTGTGGTTGTTAATGAAAACCTAAGAATAAGCGAAGTAAAAAAAGAAAACAGAAAAACGAACGTTAAAACTTATCTGAAAAATAAAGCGGGGGCTGGTACCCGGGCGATGGGGAGGGGGGTAATTATAACAAAAAACACACAAAAAGCTAACGTAAGGCAAAAGAACGATGCTAAATGTAAAAATCTGAAAAAAAAAACAAAAAAAAAAAAAACGAATGTTAAAACCTCTGAAAATACCCCCCCCCAAAAAAAAACACGTGAAAAGGAAGGGTTGTAAAGAGATAGCTCCGAATTTGGGGGTATCAAAACCAAAGCAAAATATTATGAAAGTAAAAATAAAATAGATAAACCCCATAATTTATTATACCATAGCTGTTCACACTGAAACACTTATCACAATATTCCGTGGATCTATATTAAAAAACCTTGTAAAACTTTGTGACATATTTCCATTCTATGGAGGTCAGGCGCGAAGGAACACCCCATAATTTTATTATATCATATTTATTTCTTTTTTTTTTTACACGGTGGTCACCACTTATCAAGGCCCGGAAGCAACTCAGGGATAAGGGTTATTGCAAGTACAGTACGTTAGTGTGGAGATTTGATGAAGTGTTTACTTAAGGGGGCGGTTCATTAGGAATTTGTTACCGTTGGACTTGAAGACATCCAAGTTGTAGTCAGGTGGGAAGCAGGAACACGGAACAGTTTCACAGGCGTTCAGTTCTAAGCAAGAAGCTTTGTTCATGGAATCCACGTTTTGATTTAGACACAGATAAAGAGTGGGGGAAATTTTTCACAGTGAATTCAGCTAGACGGGTGTTTTTCGTGAAAGATTGCGAGGGGGGACCAGAGATTGGAGTTTAGACGAGCACCTGCCATGGAAATAACGATAAAACAAGGATAGGCTCGCAACGTCTCTTCTGTGGGAGAGAGGTTGCAGGGTAGAGAAAAGGGCACCCCCCACTAAACCACGAAGTCTATTTTGTACTCTGTCAAGGCAGGATAGGCTGTTTTTAGCAGCTCCTGCCCAGATATGGCAGCTCTATTCCATCCTTGGACGTACTTGGCTTTTATATAGATAGATAATTGTATCAATAGTGAGATATCGTCTGGCGCGGTAGAAGGATTCCATCATCTTTCCAGCGACCTGGGCAACAGACTTAATGTACGTGTTCCATTTCAGATCAAGAGTAAAGGACAAACCCAGAAGCCATCCATTTCAGTTGATGCTTGATGGGGATCAGAGCGTTGATGATGTAAAGATAGGAGTTTGGTTTTAGATGCATTAAAGGTAACAAGCCACGACTTCTCTCACTGAACCACGCGCTCGAGATCAGAGGAGAGAAAATCAGAGAGAACTTTGTCATTTACAGCTTATATGTGTTGCCGTAGATGGTCGTGTCATCAGCATAGATGTCAACGAATGATTTATGTGTTTAGGGAGGTTATTGATGTAGATCAGGAAGAGAGTTAGGCCCAGGATTGATCCTTGAGGGACTCCAGCATTAATACTGCAGGCCTCTGAATTTTGTCCATCGACCACTACTCTTACTAGCCTATCGGGGAGAAATGATTTAATGATTGAGAAAACATTTCCAGTTATACCGTAGCTGGAAATCTTGTGAAGTAGGCCCTTATGCCATACCTTGTCGAAGGCCTTTGATATGTCAAGAGCAATTGCCCTAGAAAGGGAGCCTTTGTCAAGAGATTCACTAATCCTGTGATACATAAACGTTAGCACATCTGCGGTAGATCTTGCAGAACGGAAACCATATTGGGTGTCACTAAGACGATTGTTTCTGCTGAGGTGGTTTACTATTTCTCTCTTACAACTGAAACATAATTATCAAAGTATACTTACGCAGATAGATATGAAAAGTCTTTATAAAAGTTTTCCATTCTATGGGGGCCAGGCGCGGACGCAGATCCCACAATTTTATTATACTATCCCTATTTAAGTTAAAATATACTTATCAAATATTCTTATGTACATCTATATAAAAAAACTTGTAAACGTTTTTTTTAATTCTTAAATTTTTTATTTCCATACTTTGTGGACCAGGCGCGAACGCAGACCCCACAATTTTAATGGACCACCGTTCTGCCAGATCAAACATACCCATTCCTTTGTCTCGATACATCTTCTATCATTATATGCAACCAGTTTTTTAAAATAGTCAACTATATAGGAGCCTATTCGTGACCAGACACACACACACATACATTCAGCTTTATATATATATAAATATAAAATTTATATATATATATATATATATATATATATTTATATATATATGTAGTAAGTTATAAAATATATATGGCAATTAAGGTACACTGAATATTCCGCGTTTCATCCACTTTAGGATTCTTCAAGCTTAAGCCTGAAGAATCCTAGAGTGGATGAAACGCGGAAAAGCCTGAATAATACCAGAGTGGATGAAACGCGTAATATTCAGTGCAGCTAAATCGCCATATATATTTTATAACTTACTAACTATCTCTATCTACGTATTGAGCACTGTTGAAAAATATACTTAATGTTTTCGCATAAATTTATACTTTCGTATATTAATTTATGTGAGTAAATGAAGTAGTTATATATATATATATATATATATATATATATATATATATATATATATATACTTCTGAATCGATATAACAAATATATATTTGTTAAGGTATATATATCCTTTACTGATTGTTCAAACTGGTTCAATAAAGCTGTTTAAAATTATACGTTAAATTTCAATTACTGAAAGAAGGCATCAGTCTGAAATCACAGTTTGTTATTTTTTTTCATTTCCTAGAGAAATAATATTAATAAATAATCTATAAATATAAAAGAAAAAATGTGTGTATATATATATTATTATATATATATATATATATATTTATTCAGTTGTATGGTAAAATGTCTTACTTGTAAGTCTATGCGACGTATTCCATTATTAATTTCGGAAAAATTTTCCCTTTTCAAATGGTGTGCGTAACAGTTCGATTCAAAGCATGCTGGATGAAGGGCCGGACATTGTGTGTATATATGTTTTTATGAGTGTTTGTGTGTCTGCTAAAAACTTTCGACAGACGCGACTAAAATACACGGTATCATATTGAAGCCCCATCCTTCGCTCGAAAAATATCGAAAAATTGGCCAAAAACGTTCATTTTTTCACCCGGAAATCGACAATTTTCGACAGGCGTAGGGTAAAAAAAAAACCGGTCATCTCGTGACGACGACCGGTTCTACGCATGCGTCAGATGACGTCATGACCGGATATAGTTTAAATAGTTATCTAAACGTTTTGGGTTCGAATCGTGGTGTGAGATTTTTTAACGTACGTTTTTCTGTTTTTTTTACTTTGCTTATTCTTAGGTTTTCATTAACACCTCCGACCGACCACACACACCCAAAAACACCTGGGTACTCACCGATTTTTTAAATTTTAATATCTAAACAGGCTTATTTAAGCCGTTTTTCATGTGTTTTTTTTTTCAGAAGTTTTAACGTTCGATTTTCTGTTTTCTTTTTGTTTTTGTTTTTTCGATTTTTACATTTAACATCGTTCGTTTGCCTTACGTTAGTTTTTTTGTGTTTTTTTCGATGTTTTGATTACCCCCCCCCCCCCCGAGTATACGCCGCTTCGTTTTTATGTTTTCTTTTTTACTTGACTTATTCTTAGGTTTTCATTAACAACCACACACACTTACAAACACTCGGGCAACGCCGGGTATCCCCCCTTATTCTTAGGTTTTCATTAACACTCGCCCCGACCGATCATACACACCCCAAAACACCCGGGTACCCACCGATTTTTAAAATTTTAATATCGAAGTAGGCTCCCCCCTCCCCCAAAAAAAACATGGAAAATAGTGGAATCGTTCTACCGCTCAAGTAGATATCTTTAATAACGGAACAAAATTCGAACCACTTTTCACTTGTTGAAAGAAAAAAAAAACAAAGAAAAAAAAACGCAGAATTCTTGTTTATAAAATCTCTTAGTTTTGGTGTCTTAAATAAGTTTCCCAACTTTTTTGTATGAGCATTTTATTGATAGTACACGCACGAAACTCTAGTCCCCTTCGAAGTAATCTCCTTCGTTTGCAATGCACTTGCTGAACTACTTTCTGGAATGCCACATACAAATCCCCTTTCGTGAGCGTGTCAATGACCCTCAACAGCCACTTTCATCCCGTCAATTGTCTCATAATGACAGCATGTAAGGTTTTCCTTTAGCTTAGGAGATAACCTAAAGTCACAGAGAGCAAGTCCTGGACTATAGGGAGGGTGAGTAACCGTCTTGATGTCATCTTGGTCAAATAGTCTGTAACAAGTGTGGAGTCGTAGACTGGTGCGTAGTCATGGTGGAAATGCCACTGACACGATTTAAAGAGCGCTGGCCCTTCCGACCGAATCTCTTTCGAACTTCTTAAAACCTCAATATAGTATTCCTTATCGACTGTCAGTCTAATAGTAACCTAGTGCATGTAGATCATGTCCGTGATGCCTAAAAAAGGGATCACCATAGTTTTCTGCGGGAATTTGCTCTGCCTGGCCTTTCTGGCCTTTTTGGGTCTGGGAGAGCCAGCATACTTTCTCTGGGAACTCTTGCTTTCTGGTTATATCAGCAGATCACCTGTGTGCATCAAGGAATATAAGGTCACTTTGCTGATCTTTTACAGTATTACCTATAGTACGAAAAACCTGAAATTGCTCATATTTTGCTGTGTGCAATACCATCCCGAATAACTGATGATTGTTCATGCAGTAGCTAGCTGATTTCACGTGCCCAGACAGTTATGACAGAATGTGAATTAAATCGATCAAGTGAAATCCAAATCGGTCAGTTTTAACATTCATCTTATACGTCATAGTTTTATTATAAATGAAAGCCATATTAAAGATTTTGTTTGAAAATGTTACAGCAAGCTTGGGATGTTGATTGCGTTCATTAAGAAGGACATCTTCACTAAATGCCTCTTTGTGTGCATGCCAAAATCGTGTTGGATAAGCCACTGCACGTGTAGTAAGCATGGTGGCTAACAACTGGCTCTAATTAGGTTTATATGATTCCTTAAATGCAGCATCCTAGTGGTTATCATCATCAAGTAGTCCATATAGACTACATACATCCGTGAATGTATTCGTAATTTGACCATTGGTCATTTTTATGTCATTAAAGCTCTGAGGATCTCCAACCTGGTTTAGGAGCAGTCTCAAACGGAAGCATTGGAATTGATTTGGATGAACTGTGTATACCCTTATTAAAACTTGTTCATTTTGACACACAGATAACCTGCAACTGATCTAATCGTCGGTTGAAGCTCTTATTTTGAATGTCGCATGTATAGTAAGCGGTAACTTCAATATACAAAGTACGTGCAAAGAAGTCTATTTTACACAAATTGTAAGAAGTTGCAAGTGGATTTGCAACTTTATACACTGAATTACATTCAATAAAATATACCCGCTGTCCATTTTTATATGGGCTGACAGGTGAATAATTAGAGGATAATATACATGTATGTGGAAGTTAAGTATTTTCCAAATGGCTTCATTAAGTGAAATCTAACAGCCGGTTGCATATCTCTTTACTTTATCGTGAACATTTCATATCTCTTTACTTTATCGTGAACATTATTTGTAATTGTGAAGGCAGATTAACCAGTGTCTTTATTCACATATTTACAAATGCACTTTATTAATTTCAAACTTCGTGGCTTAGTGGAGGATGCCCTTTTCTCTTCCCTGTAACCTCTCTCCCATAGAAGAGACGTTGCGAGCATATCTTTGTTTTATCGTTATTTCTATGGCAGGTGCCCGTCTGAGCTCCAATTTCTAGTCCCCCCTCGCAAATCTTTTTACGAAAAACACCCGTCTAGCTGAAACCACTGTCAAAAATTTTCCCCACTCTTTATCTGTGCCTAAATCAAAACGTAGATTACATGAATAAAGCTTCTTTCTTAGAACTGCACGCCTGTGGAACTCTGTTCCGTCTTCCTGCTTCCCACCTGACTACAGCCTGGATGTCTTCAAGTCCAACGTAAACAAATTCCTGATGAACCACCCCTTAAGTAGAGATTTTTATTAACCCCCCACTAACGTACTGTACATGCAATAGCCCTTATCACTGAGTGGCCTCAGGGCCTTGATAAGTGGTGCTCGCCCTGTAAAAAAACCCCAAAACTATTAAATAAATCATCCAAATTAATTAAAAATGAATAATAGAAAACCGCAGAAAAGGTTCTGTATTTATTCACTTATCCTAAGACAGATTTTTAATAATGACGGAACATTGATAACAAATTAATAATTTATATTGTTATATTACGAGCGGACGGATAAAAAACGTATGCTTTAATTTATCATGCACTTTTCTCAAATACGCACGAATATATATTAAATAACTCACCAACTCGCTCAGTCTGGGTAAAACTGTCGTTATTTTTACATTTCAACTCGTAATTTTGACAAGTGACAGGCAGCAAGGAGAAGGTTAGGGGTAACATATTTACAACAAATTGCAATCGCACACGCATTTGCTTGACTAGTCTCTCTCTGTCTGGCTTCTTCTATGTTGTCTGTGTGTGTTTTTATTGAACGAATTCCATTGTTTTATTCTAAACATTGACGTCATCTACAGGTCAATATATGGGGCATCCAGGCAGGTTCTTTATTTACGGTTGCTATTCACAAAATCTTGAATTGTCCGACCAAAAAATGGAACAATATTTCCTTTTTATTTATGTACACTGTACATGTCTCCTTATATATATGTATATATATATATATATATATATATATATATATATATATATATATATATGTGTGTGTGTGTGTTTGTGTGTGTGTGTGTGTGTGTGTGTGCGAGAGAGATGGAGAGAAAATATTACGTAAAAGTTTTAGACCAAATAGCAAATGAGTTTATGAAGTACACAAGCGCATCAGTAAAGGTAACAAAAACATTTCGGTAGATTAATTTTTTAGCAAATTAATAAAATGTAACGAATTGAAAAAAAAATGTTTTAATTAAGCTTTAACTTTACACAAGAAGGCAATACCTGAAACTGCCCATCATCACACGCTGTTACCTATTTTCCCAACGTAACATGATATTTACATATTAACACGCACCCGAAATTGTGCATGAAAGTCTCACAAAGAAACAAAGGAAACGAATTTCGACACGCGTTTTTTTTTCAGTGGAAAGAAAAGCCATTTTTTACGTTCGTTTCCACATCAAACCGACAGACCGTATTTCCTAAGCCAGCAATAATATGGTTGCTGTCCGACTTTTCTACTTGCGGTTAGTTAACGGTTTCTTAATCTGCAGCTATTACCAGCTGTAATGTCTTCAATTTTATTCTCCGTATACGGTCGTCCGAATGTCTTGTAAAAAATTCGGATGGTTAAATGAGTCCTGTATCTTGTTTAAAAGTTCCGGTCCACGTGTTTAAAAAATAAACTCTGTCATTTCGACACGTGCCTTTTCTCCTCCCGCGTTAATATGTGTTTTTCTTCTAGGCTTTTTCTTTTCCTTTTATTTCTGTGATCCCGCTGTGGCGTCAAGGGTGCACCAAGGCTTGGCCATTTGCATGTGTGTCAGGGGCTTTGTTACACCAATATAGTTATAAACACAAAACGGATTTTATTATATTCCAACGTTTTTCCTACGTATCTAGAAGTTTTATTACTGAACACATAAAAATATCGTCTTACTTACTAACAATACTAATAGTTCAAGTAAACTACTGCTGATGCTTGTCTATGTGCGCGGGAAATTATTTGTAAAATTGTGAAAAACATTTAAATTCTGTTACTTTTACACACTTTTCAATTTATTAAATAAAAATGTAGTTTTTTTTCTATCTTTCATTCAAACAGTACTACTACTGCTGATGTTTAGGTTTACTTAGATAAATACTGAATAGATGTTACACACTTATTAATAAATAACTTTATATATACATAATGCCAAAGAGAAACAAGAATTTATATAAATATAAATATATATATATATATATATATCCATTTTATCATTTTATATATCTACATGTAATATTTTAAGATACCGTATGTTGGGGTAATTGTGCCAAGTTCGAGGTAATTGCGCCAACTAGCTAAAACTGCTCTTTTGGCAACCACGCATATAAAGAGCTCTTTTTTTAGGTGGCGCAATTACCCAGATTTGATGTGATTACCCCAAAGTACGGTATCTTACAATTATGTATTAGACAGAGTATTTATTTTAACCTTGCACAGTAGTCAATTTACATCTCCAGGTAATAAATGCCTAAAAAAACTAATATTGTCAGAATCTAAAATCTGACGATTGTAAATTTATTTATTTAGAATCAAACTATATTAATATAATTATGTGTTATTTTCGTACTGTGTTCTTTGTAATGTAAAGTGTGTATATTATTAATCGTTTATTTTCTATAATTACAAAAGTGCTTTTATCTAAATATCACGAGTTTACATTTAAGGCATTCTCTAAAATACTTAATTAGACCTTAATCACGAAAATGCTAACTTTTTAGGATGCATATTATTTGGGAAGATGTCATACTTTATGTGTATCACATAATCCTAAGACATTAATATAGGGTACGAATGGATGCTAAAATTTACTTGAGTAATATTTTTAGCTCTCTCTTCGATGAAACGTTTCATTAGTATAGTACGTTATTATTTATTGATTCATATTCATTTAGTGATGTTGGGTTATAGTTAGATATGCTCTGAAGTTTAAAAATAACATCTACTGAGCTTAAATCCTCATAATCTGACTTCATAATAAATAACTAAAAATTTATATATACACATATATACAAATCATCATCATCATGACGGGCTCCTTGTCCGGACCAATGTGACTCTTCCTCTCCAGAGTTTCCTGTCTTCCATCAGTTGCCTCAGATCTTCAGGTTCACAGTTAGCGTCGTGTGGTATTTTTTGGATGTACGTGGATCTAGGTCGTCCTCTGCTTGCGCGTCCGTGTCGTGAAGTCCATAGCAATAGATCACTCACCAATTCATGCTTACTCCTCAGACAATGACCGGCAAGTCGTAGGCCTCTTTCTCTGATGGTATTAGATATGACAGGTAGATTGCCATAAAGTTGCTTCTTCGTGGGATGATTTTGCCAAGATATATTTAATATTGTTCTTAGCATACGGGTGTATGTGCCATCTAGTTTTCTTTCCAATCTTTTGGTGAGTGTCCAGGTTGTAGCACCGTAGACAAGGAAAGATTCTACCACTGCCCTGAAGAACTGCCTTTTCAGTTTGTCAGCCAGTCTCGAAGTCCATACTGAATGTAGCGCATTCAATGCGGTCCATGCATTTGAGATGCGAATTCCGATATCTTTCTCTGTGGAAACTATCTTTCTGCCCAGATACGTAAACTCAGCGACTTCTTTCAGTGTTGATCCAACCAAAGCCCTGATCTCTCCCTTTACATTGAAAGTCATAAACTTTGTCTTATCCGCATTTATGTGGAGACCAATGTCAGTTGCAGACTTTTCTAGCTTACGTAACAGTGTTTGCGCATTAGCAGTGTTGTTCGCGAACAAAGCAATATCGTCTGCGTAATCTGCATCAGTTATGTGTGCTGATTGATGACGTCTGTTTCTAGATTCATTTAGGGTGAAGCCTAGCATGTTGTGTATATCAACAGAGGTGCGAAGTACAAAGTCAAGACAGACAATGAAAAGAAAAGGGACAAGAGTATCTCCTTGTAGAACCCCAGTGCGGATGTCGAAAAATTCAGTGTCACCATCTGGGGACCTGACCATTGTTCGAGTGTGCTCATATAGCATCATGATAGCATTAATGACTTAATTTGGAATCCCATATGCTTTTAATATGCTGGCCATTTTTCCTCTATGTACGGAGTCGAATGCTTTGGAGAAATCTAAAAAGATCGTGACTGACTCAATGTTTTTTGCTTTGACTCCTTCAATCAGTCTCCTAACAGTAAGTATTTTACTAGTAGTAAAGCGATTCTTTCTAAATCCATTTTGGTTCTTCCTGAGCACTTCTTCGATCTTTGGTTGGATACGGTTGAGAAGCATGGTATTGTAGATTGTGCTTCAATTGGAGTGAGTGTTATTCCCCTGTAGTTGCTTGGTATGCTTAGATCACCCTTCTTGGGGAAGGGAAGTATGCATCCTTCCCTCCATGTATTAATTTTTTTTGCTTATATACAGAATTGCATGAATAAAGAAGTATGTCATTGAAACCACCTGTCTTCCATACTTCAGGAGGTATGTTATCTAAGCCTGCAGCTTTATGATTCTTAGTCTTCTTTAGTACATTTAGAAGTTCCTTCATTGTAAAATCACCCTTCTTAATATCGAGTTCCTGTACAACAATCGGATGAATTGGTTGGTCTGTCACTCCTGGTTTGTTTCCGAGTAGCTTTTGAAAATGTGCTTTCCATTTCGAACATACATTTACAAGTTCCTCCATTGTAAAATCACCCTTCTTAATATCGAGTTCCTGTACAACAATCGGATGAATTGATTGGTCTGTTACTTCTGGTTTGTTTCCGAGTAGCTTTGCAAAATGTGCTTTTCATTTCGAACATGCATTTTCCTTTAACTTAGCTTTGGCAGGTCGTTTGCGCTCAGATATCTCATTTACTACTTGCCAAGCCAGATAGGATTATTTATTATCTGCTGCATTCTGGATTCGATCTATTTGTTCTTGAACATACTTTTGTTGTTCTGATAGGTGCATCATACTAAGCTCTTGAAGCGCCTGCTTCCTTAATTTTGTATTCTGTCGAGTGGGGTATTTATGTTGATTTTTGATTATGTTTTTTTAACTTTTCTCGTTTTAATATTGTTTTATCATTTTCCCGCGGGACTTTTCGCTTTACCTTGGGCTTCAGAGGTATACACCTCTTTGCCGCTTCTTGGTGCGATCTAACGAAGTTTTCATAGGTGGTATTAGCAGTTGGTTCCTGCTCTTGTGCTTGTAAAGCATCAAATCTGTTTCGCAATTCGAAAATGAATCTCTGTTTGATCTGATTGTCATGTGACAACGTTGACCAGTTGTAGGGCTGTCTAGATGATTTTTTAGTTTTGTTCGCTCGTAGGCTTAACTTCAACTTAGAGGTTACACTCCTATGATCAGTAGACACACCATAGAAACTGCTATAAGTTTCACAGTTATGACAGCTATTGATCCACTTCTTATTCATAAAAAGATAGTCCAGTTGTGACTTGTCTCCATTTGGGGATTGATGGGTCCAGAGCTTACCGGGTCTTTTCTGAAAACGGGTATTCATGCATTGTAAGGTGTTTTCAAGGAGAAAAGTTGATAGATACTCTCCATTTCGGTTTGTTCCATCATGGAAAGAGAATTTATGCTTGTTGTCTTCCCGTCCTATATGTGCATTCATGTCACCTCCGATAACCAATAAATTATGTTTGGGGATTGAGCGCACTATTGCTGACAGTTCATCGTAGAAATTCAGGATCTCTTGCTTGTCACTGACGTTGGTAGGGCTGTAGCAACAAATAACAGTAGTAGCAGGATTACCACTGAAGGTAGCAAGAATTATCCTTTGTGTTATCTTCTCAGCACTGTTCAATGATTTCAATGCTCGAGGGCTACGCAGAAGTCCTACTGCCCCAATAGTACTATTTGTCGAATGTTTTCATGCTGACGCTGATACTAGTGTCCAGCTGTTACCAATTCCATGGTACTTTATGTCCATGTCGTTGTGGAAGAGTCGGTGCTCTTGAATACACACAATATCGATATTTTTTTTCATTAATTTGAGAGGACTGCGAGTCCAATTGATAAAAAATAAAAGCAAAAAAAAAACAAACATTTTTTTTCAAATTTAGTTGAAACTCGATTGCGTCTTGTCAGTTGACCAGAGTAGTCTCATGTGAGTAAAGAATTCTTCATTAATTTGAGAGGCCTGCATGGAGCATATCGGTCAAATTTATAAAAACTAAAAGTAAAAAAACAATTTTTTTCAAATTTAGTTGGACGTCGATTGCGTTATATCAGTTAAACAGAATAATCTCATGTGAGTAAAGGATTTTATTTTATTTTATTTTTAAAATTTTAATTAATTAATTTATTTTTTATTTTTATTTTTATTTTTTTACTTCAAAAATGCTGTGACGAGCATACCGATCCTGGTGATAAAATATTTGAATCTACGCAAATGGCAACCTCACATCATAGCTCGTGCGGAAGTTACCACAGTATAGGATTGCCTCAACAGGCCATACCGTCTGATGAAAGAAACACTCACATCAGACCTAAATTGTGGCAGAATGAGGATATAGTCTACGGTAATCATGTAGGACCACTCATAACGGAAGACTGATGTAGAACGTGAAGTGGAAAATGGTAACGTCATGGGGAGCAGCATGACAGTTATGCGCCTTGGCTGAAGAACTAAAGAATCAGTCAATGGCAGGGCACAAAAGACGCTGAGCGGAAGAATCATTAAGATATCAACGATCAGGTTCAACTAGTCTAATTGAGAAATTACTGCGATTCGCCTGTAGACGTAGCTCACACAGATGATATTATCCGAGCTATCGGAAGATTCAATATGACTCTTAATCAAACCATACACACACACACACACACATATATATATATATATATACATATATATATATGCATATGTATTATATATTAAGTATCATTTATCAACAGATAATTGTCTTTTATTTATGTACAATCAGTTTTCTCATATATAAAGCTGTATTTTCTGTCTGTTTGCTTGTTTGTTTATTCATGACCCAAAAATCACGAGGTTGTTTGCTCAGCAACCGAGAAGGCAAACATGCTTGCCAGTCGGTTTGCCTCAAACTCCACACTGGACCCTACCAACCACCCCTACCTTAATTTCCTATACGGACAGACGCCACGCTAGACGATCTGAAAATCACCCCTGCTCAGGTGCATGCTATCATAAAAAACCTTGACACTTCAAAAGCATGTGGACCCGATCTCATCCCAGCTGTGCTATTAAAAAAGTGATCAGCCGAAGTAGCTCCATTTTCTCCAAACTCTACAACAAATGCCTTAAAGGATCTTGCTTTCCGGGCTGTTGGAAAACTGCTTCTGTAGTACTAGTATTCAAGAATTTTGGTGAAAGAACTGACCCATTAAATTATCGCCCCATTAGCCTACTCCCATTTTTCGCTAAAATATTTGAGACCTTAAGTAACCATGCTCTAGTCCATCACCTTGCAGATGCTAAACTTCTGACCGACCAACAATATGGATTTAGACAAGCCCGTTCCACAGCAGACATTCTAACTTTAATCTCTGAACGTATATACCATTCACTGGACAAAGCGGGAGAGGGCAGAGCGGTAGCTCTAGATATATCTAAAGCTTTTGACAGGGTATGGCATGAGGGTCTCCTCAGGAAAATTAGACCATACGGTATCACTGGTAGAATACTTAACATAATTAAATCCTTCTAAGATAAGAAAAAATCCAGGTTGTCCTCGACGGTCGTACATTGAAACAATATGATATAAATGCGGGAGTTCCCCTGGGGTCTATCCTTGGGCCTCTACTGTTCCTGATATTCATAAATGACCTCCCTGACAAAATTGCCTGTGAGATGGGTATATATGCCGATGAATCCACACTCTATAACAGGCACGGCAGGAAAACAAATGAACACATTTCTAAAGAAATGGCAGAAACACTAGAGGATGACCTCCAATCTGTAGTGGAATGGAGACGAAAATGGATGGTCACGTTCAATGCCGCCAAGACTAAACTAGTTTCATTCAATAATCACAAGAAACTTTCTCTACCACCTATAGCAATGGCCAAGGACTCTTTATCTGAGAGTACATTTTTCAAACTCCTTAGCCTAACGTTCACAGGAAACATGAGTTGGAACAATTACATTGAAGGCATCGCCAGGGCTGCTGCAAGAACGGTGGGCTCTCTCTACCGTGCTAGAAAACTACTAACGCCCGAAAGTATCTTGTACCTATATAAGGCCACCATTCGCCCATGTATGGAGTATTGCTGTCATATTTGGGCTGGTGCATCTGCTACTAGTCTCTCGCTCCTCACAAGGTTCAAAAGAGAGTCGCCAATCTGATAGGCCCTGAACTGGCATTTAAGCTTCAGCCTCTGTCCCATCGACGAAACGTTGCATCCCTCTGTCTATTCTACAAGTATTTTAATGGTGAATGCTCTGACGAACTGCAAGCACTTGTGCCCCTACGACGTGAACACCCTCGACAAACCCGACAGGCTGCTAAATCCCACCCTACACTGTAGAGATCCCTAGATGTAAAAGATCTTTCTATCCCAGTAGTTTCTTCCCCAGAACCGCTAGACTTTAGAATTCTATTCCAGGTCCCTGCTTCCCCAACTGTACTGACATGCAGAAGTTCAAGTGCAACGTGAACAGACATCTTGCTGCCCAAATCTCTAGATAGTACCCCAGTAGTTGTTGCCCTTGATAGTAGCCCCCTACACCAAAGTGGCAATGTGCCTTTTTTGGGGGTGAAAATGTAAAAAAACAAAAAGAAAAAACTCCCAACAGGAATTTAGAGCTATACTCCCTCTATATATATATTCCGAAATAACTTGGATAAGTGTATTTTCTCTTGATCAATATGGAGAAAGCATTATCACGGTGCTTGTGTTCACGTTTTACATACGGAAAAGACGTATTTCTTAATTCAAAAATAACATCGTTCGGCCTCATCCTCTTAAAACTGAAAATATTAAAAATATATCTCATTAGCATTTCGTAAAAAAAAGAAAAGAATTTATTACCTTATCCCACACAAAGTCAGATTTCCTGTTCGTGTAATAATAATTACGCCGAGCATTTGTATATAATATTCAATTAAATTAAGAATATTATGGTCTTAGCTGCTAGCAAGGGGAGAACGCATTATGACGCATTGAAAAGGATTGGCGTCAAGGTGTCTGCAATGTAGAGATGACAGAAGGGCCAATGTCAGAATTATACAGAAGAATACAGAAAACAACGTAAACATAGAAAGAGTCAGAATCATTTCTTTACTTTTGCTTGCAGGCACGCTATTCCACCATCCATCCACTTATTAGGGGTTCCCAGCATGGTGCACAAATAGATCACTTAAATCGTTCTGGAGGCGACTAAAAGGCTATAGAAAGACAACACATACAGTGACAAGGACATCTTAAACGGGGAATAACTGTTTAGAAGAGAGCGATTTTATTCAAACGTAAGTAAAACTTAATCGATTTCCAGATTGCTTCTTGCGCTGTTTCTAGTCTACAATGCAGCACACCGTATTTATCTTCATTATATTTGTGCTTGTATTAGATTTTGACAGTAAATAATTGAGTACTATTTAGTAATACATTTTTTCTTTGAAATATTCTTACTATGATACAAAATATAAGTATCCTTGTTATACACACATATACACCCCATATATATATATATATATATATATATATATATATATATATATATATATAATTATAGGGATTCAATGAAATTTAAAAAAACTTTATTCAAATCAAGGATTTTTTATTATTTCAAGTAAGACAAAGAATACTTTCGAAATTTTATCTCCTTATCCTACAGGGTTTCGATGCCTACCATCTCTTTAGAGGAAGAATATTAGCAAATAGATATAACGGTATTCACCCTATTTGCTAAAGTCAGTTAGACATGGAAAATCATAATCAAAAATTGATTAAAATAGAAGTCTTCTTCGAGAAGTTTTCTTCAATTTCCCCCGCTATGTGACTTCTATTTTAATACATTGACCAATTTGGTACTTCCAAATGAGGAGCGGCATATGTATTGTTTTTATATTTAATATATATATATATATATATATATATATATATATATATATATACATATATATGAACAAATGATTAATAAAATATGTTAAAAGACATCTTGAAAAAGAGTTAAAAACATATTTAATTTAAAAAAAGGAAGCACAAGATAAGTGGATAGTCTATCCACTTATCTTGTGCTTCCTTTTTTAAAATTAAATGTTTTTAACTCTTTTTCAAGATGTCTTTTAACATATTTTATTAATCATTTGTTCATATTATAAGCTCTATTTCCTTTTCTGTTTTATTGAGCTTTTTACATCTGGCTGAGTTTATTTTACTTGTAAATATTAACTCTTTAATATTTATAATATGTTTACCATTTTGATTACCTTAGTAAACTTATTGTAACTTTTATATTATATATATATATATATATATATATATATATGCTTTTTACTCTAATAAAAGTGAAGACAAGGACAAATTAACCTACATTATATATATATATATATATATATATATATATGCTTTTTACTATAAAAAAAGTGAAGACAAGGACAAATTAACCTATATATATATATATATATATATATATATATATATATATATATATATATATATATATATATATACATGAGGTAACATGATGATTCTTTTAATTTCGCTTTCGCTTTCATATTGTAAATAAATATAGAGAGAATGTGAATGCCTACTAGACACTGTTCACAAATCCCTTTGAATAACCCAGTACGAGGATTTTGATTAAATATTAAAAAAAAGGACAATTCGAAGCCCCAATAAAATCCTCTCAATATGGCTAGCGTACATGTCCCTGTTCGATTGATTGGCTCACCCTCCTTAAGGGATTTCGCCTTTCATAACTTCATTATAGATTATACCTTTCTAGACAAAATGAATTCTTGCCCTAAGATCTACTAAAACGAAGAGAATCCACAAAGATATACTATAATTTAGTTTACTCGTCAATGAGCGAGAGGAAAGTTAATTTTACTCACTTATTTATTGAGTCAACGTTTGAGAGATAAAAGAAAATGGTTATTGAATTTTCGAATATCTATTCATCTCATATAGAGATCAAGTATTAGAATTAGGAAACGCCCCCTTGACCATTTTATTTCAACTGAAGTAAAATAAAACAAATGTATAAAATTCTATATCCTCATTTTTATTTATATACAACTAGCAAAAGTACCCGTCGTTGACTGGGTTCAAAAACAGTTTACAGAAAATGGAATCTGATTTATGAAAGTATGGTAGGTTATGAAAAGGAAGGGTTGTAAATTTGGGTTGAATTTGGGGGTATCAAAACCAAAGCAAAATATCATGAAAGTAAAAATAAAATAGATAAACCCAATAATTTATTATACCATACCTGTTCACGCTGAAACAGACTCTCATCACTGTGGACAATTCTAGTACGAATTTTAGGAAACAAGATAATATTGATGATTTTAAACAGCTGATGAATTGAGGAATCACTCGGTCAACGTTTGATAATGATCTGACATTAATAAAATCCACCTCAATATTCACTTCTAGCTGTTCTGGAAATGCTCATGCTCTTTTCGCTAATGTTATACTAACATAGTGACTTATGATAATAAACTTTTTATTTGAAAGAGAAAATGTATATTAGTAAAAAATATCGATATTTCAAAATTGACTGATGCTTTGTTCAGCCTCGAGTGTTAGTGGCCATCGAAGGAAATAATGATTTATATTTCTAATGTTTTTTTTTTACTTCTTTAATGATTGCGCATAAAGATGTATAGAGATGGCATTTTTTTTTTGTAATCCGAAAACACATGCGTGCTTGAATCACAATTCTGTTGATCTGCTTCTGGGTTTTCGACGAGCCGCGCTTTATCTAGCAGGCTAGGTGTTGGTAATCGTTCCCTACAGAAAACGATGCGATTTCCCGCCTCGCAAGCAATTACTAATCATGGCTATAGCGACGCGCGGCGAGCGGAAGATAATTTAGCCGCGGACAAATAGAGCGGGACCAGAAAAGCAGTTACAAGGAGAGGAAGAGAATATGAAAAGAAATTCGGTTAACGTTGAACGAAATTGGGGATGAGGTAAAAAAAAGCATGTCATAGCAAACGCGTCCGTTGGTACTTGGACGTTCGAATGCAAAGAATAATAAAAAACAAACTATGGTGAAGGTGTTTAAGGAAAAAATCGATGTGGGAAGATGTGCTTGAGATGCCGAATCGTAGTTATGAGAGATTTGACAAGACAGACGCTGGAAAAAATTGCATAAATTAGCGCAGTATAAATACAATCTATATAATACAAAAAGTTAATATTTTTTTCTTGGTTACTTGCCTGTCGCCGAGCACTCTTTGTCTGGAGTGGATAAAAATGGAATAATATATAAATAAGTTAACGAATGATAAAGAAAAAGAAAGGAGAGATAGAGAAAGGGATAAAAAAGGAGAGAGAAGAATATAAAGAGAGGACAATAAATAGTACATACGTAGCAGTATTTAGGTGTGGGTGCCATCATCATCATATTCCAGTTAACGTCTCTTTTAGATACTGGCATGTATTGGGCGGCTTTAAGAAATTAACTTCTAAATTAATTTATTTCTGAAGATGTCTTATTTATCCCTCTTTCAAATATATTTATATCACTTTGTTCATGTTTTCCATGGCATATACTTATGAACTGGACCTGCTACCCCAACATCTGCTAATCCAAGAACTAAAATCAGAAATTTTCCACATACAATAATATTTAAACAGAGAATTGAAAATCCGTTTAAAATCACCTCATGGGTAAAGGATGTGACGTCATAGGGAGTAAGTCCAAAATGAGACGTTTCGAAGATCATCCACTTTTGATCAGTTATTATAGCGTAATTGGATTTTTGAAAAAAATATCCAATAAGATGTTCTTTCTTACGAATAATTCAATTGTTTAAATAAACACCGTTTTAAACGTCAATAGTCTTTTCAGTGTCGCTATTCACTTTTTATATTTGCTATAATTCTTTTTTACGGTTGTTTCGCTTTTAAAATAGAAAAACAGTCATAAATCAAATACGTACGCGCCCACAAGACACGGACAAATAGAGCGGGACCAGTTAAGGATTTTATGTGCGTATGTCTAAAAAACCCTAGAATGTTGGAGAGTAAAGCATTGTGGTGTATTCAAGTTACCTATTGAAAAAATTCACGTTTACAATTTTGAGTCACAGAATCCCTGAAATTATAACCATGATTTTTTCCATCCGCCGAAAAAATATTTTTTCTATTGAAACTATCTCTTTAGTCGGACATCAGTTATAGTTAATAACTATTTTGTTTCTCACGCGGTTTATTTTTTATACAATTCAATGTTATAGACCTCCGTATTAGAAATATTTTTTAAATGAACGCAGCACAGATTTTAGCTTGGAATAAATAATGATAATCTTTACAAATAGGAGAATCACTTATTAATTTTATTTATTGCGAACTATTATCCTTATCTTTCTTAGTTATTTCTCGACGTTTCGACCAACTATTCCTCTGGCCTTCATCAGGTGGTAACTGGGACGGATAGGAACTCTGAATCTCCTGACTGCATTCACTGCAATTACTGCCTTCAGGAGATTCAGAGTTCCTATCCGTCTCGGTTACCACCTGACGAAGGCCAGAGGAATAGTTGGCCGAAACGTCGAGAAACAACTAAGAAAACATGAGGATAATAGTTCGCAATAAATAAAAATTAATAAATAATACTCGACTCAATAATGAATTCCAATCAAATAATATATACGAGAATCACTATGAGGCATGCTGCTGCTGCTGCTGCTGATGATGATGATGACGATGCTGATGATCGATGTCATGCAAATAATAACGTCTCCTTGTGTCTGGGTCAATGGCGGAAATGATAGGCGAATTCTTTAAAGTTGGAAATAACACCGTTGCGTGCATGTCACTTGTCCGGTGGATTGAATCAGTCGGGTTTCAGAACGCCAAACCGATGACCTAGACGAAGGCGGAAGTGCTGCTCCACGGACATTTCTCTTTCTACATTTTTAGTTGTCAATTTTCGTTTTTTACTGTCAGGTAGTCAATGATTAGATGATACCGACTGATAAAAGAACAAAGGACGAAATTCAATATTGGTTCGTATTTTTTTTAAATATTATTATTCGTGTTTTCTTTTCCCGCTCTTTTCATAATTCGCCTTTTGTTTTCTTTTTCCGATTTTTATATTTAGGCTTTCAAAATGTGACTTTTTTCTCAAATTGCAAAAGTTCAGTGTATATTTTTTACAAGTTCAACTCGAGATCCATACAAAAATGTAATGAATCTGGGGATTATCTCAGATACATGCTAATAAAATACCGGATGCGTAATATAATCACTGTGGCTTTTTTATTCGTCGAGACACGTACACGTGGAAAGTAAATCTAGACACATCATAAACTGCAATCTACTAAAATGTAACTATCGACCAACAAGTGGATCAAGTGAACGTAACAGATAACCACAGCTGTCTATACAGGAAAGATACAAACTTCGATTTACCACCATAGAAAGAGCCGAACCAGTATAAAAAGTTTAGTAATTATTAGTCTTTTGTATGTCTTGGTTTAAAACAGTATGATATTCACTGTAATATTTTCTGGGGAAAGGGTTTATATAATGTTTCTTTAGAGAGCTTAAATCATATTAAATAAATACTGTATAAACTTTTATAAATAGATAAATACTGTATAAACTTGTCTCTTAACTGAAAGTAAATTATATATATATATATATATATATATATATATATATATATATATATATATATATATATATATATATATATATATATATACAGGGTGGCCGAAAAGTCCCAGGACACTCTATTTTTAATATTTCAATGCTGTTAAATGTGATTGATTGCAGCTTTTGCTAGCGTATCAAGGAATTCTCTAAAAAATGGCACAAAAACCTAGAGGCGAATGGAATTGTGCAAGAACAACGAGGGCCAACATACTGATCCCCTAGACAACTAAATTACTCTAGTTGTTTTCTGCTTTGTTTCTAATAAAGTTCTCTTTTTTTGTTGAATATATATGTTTTCTGTGTGTTTCATTAAAAAATACTGTGTTTTATTAAAAATACATGTATAGTGTCCTGGGACTTTTCAGCCACCCTGTGTATATATATATATATATATATATATATATATATATATATATATATATATATATATATATATATGTGTGTGTGTGTGTGTGTTTACATATAATTATTTATATAATGCTGAAAGAACACACACTTCATAGCAATTGCATTTTACAAATTTTATGATTAAGTGCTTAAAATATTTTTTACGAACCTGTTCTCTGATAACCCGTAGTGTTCTATGCAAACAAACAAAAATTTTCTGCTGATTCCCTTTACATATTGACGCTTTTGTCACCTTATATGCAAATAAGATGGTTTCAATTTAAATATAAATAAAAGTCTGATTTTTCAGAGACTGATTTGATTTAGAGTGAGATAGTGGAGTAGCAAGTTTGCCCCCCCCCAAAAAAAAACAGAAAAAGAACCACAACAGCTATGGAAGGTAGTTCCTATCCTGTCGCGGTTACAACCTGATGAAGGCCAGAAGAATAGTTGGCCGAAACGTCATGAAACAATGACAAAAAGATGAGGATAATAGTTCGCAATAAATAAATGAATAAATAATACTAATCTCAATAAACATTCCAATTAATTTAATAAAAATTCCTTTTATATACATCATATGCATTTTATATATATAGTAGACATTTTGAAGTAAAGACAGACGCATTAAAATTATTTAAAACTGGTTTAGCTAAGAGCAAATTTTTATACTCGGTCACTGAAGAAGAAATCTTTATAAACTGAGGTAACTTTTTAAAATTTATTTTAGTCCCAATCTATAGTGCCTCTAGTAGGGGCCCAAAATTTTTTCCCGGCTGCAAAACCGGCCTCATGTCTAATTTTGCATTCGTGGGGAGGCAAGTTAATATCTGACTTTTTTGTTATCAAGTGGTAATTATTTTTGATTGAATGTAGGACGAGGTGACGGAAAAACGAACAGGAACAAAAACGACGAATGAGTCCAGAATTAATAGACAAACAACATTTATAATATATTGGTGACTGCTGCTGGCACAACGCTTTGCGATCTGATTGGTTGGGTTGGGTGACGATATGAGCAGAAATAAAGAAAGTGTATTGATTGCTGTCACGATGGTTAAGGCACTAAAGGATTAGACATCCGGTATTATTACTAGTCTGTATAATAAGGAATACAATGTTCGATGATTAAGCAACCATTTCTTTTAGATGTGCCAACTCATAAAATGGCATTTCTATCACCCGTATATGTTTATATATGTTTTTCGCAACATGTTTTCGTTTAAACTTTGTTATTTAAAAAAAAATTCTAAGTGAACTCTAACGAAACAAAAACTCTGCTTAAGAAAATAATCACAGTTGATGATGTACTAGTACATAAGTATTTTATAGGCAAATCACTAAACTATTGATACGCTAAGAGACAACATTCAACAAATTATGCAATGGAAGCTAATTCCTTAACACCATCCTTATTGCAGTAATTTGTTAGCCTAATTAGAAACGACTGATTGAAACTTTTAAAAGTTGCTGCACAGTTTTAAGCTTATTAGATTTACAGAAAGCCTAATACCCGAAGGTAACATCCGTTAGTAAAACATAATTACTGCTCATTCCTAATTAGCTAACTTCAGTGTAGAAATCAGTCAGAAAGTTTACAGCTAAATTGACGCTCAAAGCTGTAGCTATAGTTAAGTAAATGAACATTAATCATTTACGGTGAAGTTAAATATTAGGTTTCATCATGCAGTTTTACAAAGAGATTTTGGCTGAAGCTTCCAATAAAATATGAATTTGTTTGATTGATATCTGACTTCAAAACTTCAAAATCTATATATTAACAGGATAGTGTGTGTGTGTGTGTGTGTGCAATTTATGTTGTGTGTCACGCTTACATCCTAGTGATTTTCATAAAATTGTCATGGGCTTCCATTTCTTGTAATAATTAATTTTAACAAACATTATTCATAAATTTTGGTTTCGGTTTCCATTATAGATGATGCCACTTAAGTCATCTATTTTTTTAATAAATAATTTTATCAAGAATTCTTCATAAGTTTTGGTTTCGGTTTCGATTATAACTGAAGGAACTCAATTTATATATATATATATATATATATACACATACATACACACACACATACACATATATATATATATATTGTTTTTTTTTTCATCAGTTTTGGTTTCGGTTTCAAGCTGATGCACCCAAGTCATATGGATATATATTTTTATTTTTTAAATCGCAACTTTATAATATATAAAAATCGATCGAACATTAACTCTATAATAGTATATATGGAGTCTACAAGAATTAACATATCATATTTAAGCGTTCTTTAAGACCGGGCTACGCCGAGTGTCCCTGCTAGATTAGATAAATACTTTTGCAGTTTTAACAAAAGAGCTACAATAATATCAGAGCGTCTCCATATATGCTGAACATCTATAGAATGTCCACATCAATATATTACATATGAATGTATCCCCCTGTGAAATATCCACAGTTCCCGCTAGTGAATATATAATTACGAAAAAAGGTGTGAGAAAAATATACATATAGACATATAGACAACCAGGAATTATTTTCTCCTATATAAGAAGCTAGGACTTTATTTAAGCAATATACTTAATATCTATTACTATAAGCTCGCTTGTATTCAAATGTTGCTTCCCTGCTAGCTATATCAAATCGCTGAACATTGTCTTACTTTCAATTATATTTGTAACTTAAATGCAGTGACCATAGCTACGTCGTTAGGACTTTTACTGAGCCGTACCTAACTGACTGTATTTTACTATGAATCCCGACGCACCATATATTAATAGTTTTTCTCTCAGTACGGTACAAACACCCCTGCTGGATTGCAATGTATATCCAATATATATACTTTACATCCAAGACGACTGCCTATGTCTGATTTGCATGTTAAATTAAATTTAAAAAAATTAAAAAATTAATTTTTATTATTTTATTTTTTTTTTTTTATTCTTCTAACTAAACTTTACGTGACACTCAAAATTCTAATAATTAATTCTACTGTATTCTGTAAGCTTAACCCTCTCCTGAAAACTAACAATCTGCCCTACTTCCCAAGCTGCCACAAACACGCATACATTACACACGACTTGGATGAGGGTCTTAAGCTTTTAGCCCTTACCCTTCGCATGCTGACCGATTAGAAGTCATGAGCACTAAACATCCATTCATTTCTACCCCTAAGGTATGCACTAGTTTGTTCTAAACCAGGTAGATACTTACTAACTACAGTCTGTACTTAGATTTACAGCTATCTATATTACATAGCAATAGCTGTCTCTTCCTTAGCTTTGCAATTTGAAATACCAAAGCTGAACCGATACTCCGTAACGCAAAATACCGCTTCCTCATTTATAAATGAAAACTGAAGATATCATCATTAGAAATGGAAACGTACTTAATACCCAAAACCCAAATATATTCGCATCTACTGGAAATCTGCCCATATATCTATTTACTGTATTATACATAATGTAGACGCCATAGCGTAAAATTTACTTTCATCTAAACCTGTACTGTATTGTATTTATCAAAAATGACGTGACTTTTATCTATTGAATATACATATAATATGTATATTCAATAGATACAAGTAACGTCATCTAAAATATCCAGAGCTTGTACAACAATTTTTAGTTAATTCATAATATCAAGCCATTCTGTAACGCATTATCCTATTCCTAAGCCAACATAAAAATAAAAGGAAGAACATTTTATTTTACTTTTATTTTTTACTTATTTATTTATTTCTTTTTCTCAATTAACTCCTTCCAACAGACCTGTTTGCAAATATAGCTGACTCCAATGCACGAACTCTTACTCACCCCCTCATCCAGTAACAAACAATGAAATAGCAATGCCCCATAATCACTTTGATGAGTATAATTTCTCAGTAGATATATAACCTTTATAAACTAACCCAGTAACAACACTACTACCAACGTGGGGTCGCAGAAATACCTGGGTTAGGACCCAGGGGCGGTGCAAACCCTCTTGGTACCGATGAACCCGTAGATCTTCCCAGGTCATCCGTTTAGGAGAAGGAAAACTCTGAAGCTAAATCTTCAGGCTTGGATGACAACCTTCCTAGAGCTGGTGACTCAAACAAATTACCGGTCTGCAAACCTATATTGTTACAGGAGTAGATAGGCACTGTCAATCGCCCTGCTTCCATACTCCTTCTTTGTCTATTAGCCAGTGGATCGAACCACTGGGAGTCGACAGAAACACTTGGTGGTCGATCTTGTTTCCTGACTAGGGCAATGAATGCCGTTTTTCCCACTCCAGACACACCCCATCCTTTAAACTGAGCACTTGGGAGTGCTTGAATAACGTAATTCAAGTGCAAGCATATTGGGTTGACCATCATCTGATGGGTTGACGGTACCTGATAGACAGTTCCTGGCTGCTATTCACGACTGGTAGTACAGGGCCCTAACTCTTTGATAGCGCTTAGAGCGGCTGCTTCATCAACAGTTGTATAATATCGGGATGTTTGTAGTGCCATGTCGCGCATGGAGAGGGACCCTGCAGTCATCCCTGGTGGGCTGTCCTGAGGCCACAACCCTAGTAGATGGAAGGTGAGCTGATGGTCTGCATGTGTTGCATGTCTTGTATTCTGCATAACTACTTGCTCAACACCCCTTACCTAAACTGAAACTCTTAAAAATAAAAATGACAGTACATTAAAAAATTACGCTAAAACCAGGCAAAAACTCAAACAAAACCAACACGAACATCCGTGGGCATAGAACTAATTTAAATGATGTTGAAACATTTCTCCTAACAAAACACCCGGCTATCTGAGTGAGACTAACCTACACTCCTCCATCCCCTCTAGCTACTTTAACATGCCTGGATACCTCCGACTCTGCCGTAAGGACTGTCACAGACATATGCATGGGCTTGGAATCTACATTCGAAACATCCTCTCCTTGACTAGAGAAACTAAACTAGAATCGGACGACCAAGCCTTTATGTGCTTTAGACTTAGCATGAAACATCACATTCGCTACTTTTATTTTCTCTACCGCTCTCCCTCAACCCATGACTGTACCCTAAGAAACAAAGTATCTGACAGCATAGATACAGCACTTTCCCTCGACACTAGCGCACAAATACATGTATTTGGTGACTTCAATGTCCACCACAGCAACTGGCTTGGATTTTCTACTTACACAGTCGCAGCTGGTACCACAACACGTTACTTCTCTATATCTCATTCCCTATCACAGATGTTAGAAAATAGATCAAGAGAGACAGAGTGAGAGAGAGAGAATAAATCAAGAGAGAGAGAAAGAGAGAGATAGCGGGAGGTGTGTAAATTATATTGAGACACGTTGACCGGAAGTCAGGATCGGATTGCGTGTGAGTCACGTGATCAGGTTATTTGAATCGGAGAGATTTGGTTTGGACCTAAAAGGCGACGGAACGTCTCCTCCCCTTTACTGGGAAGGGGGACGCTGACGTGGTAGAAACGAGACCAAAAGTACTACGCAAGCAAGAGATTCATTTTAATCTTCTCCGAGACATCTGGAAAGTGAAATAAAAACTATAAAACAAATTCATCGTGTTGGAGTGAATGAACCTTCGTCCAAAACAGGTACTGTCTCCCCATCCAAGACACGAGATGTTTCCAGGTGGACCAACATCCAGACGCAGAAGGTATGTTAAAAATACAGGCACCACACACACACAACGGCATATGAACATATTATTTAATAGACCACTAGACGATCACACTAGGCTGATTAGATATATCACACGATCACCTTTATTAGAGATCACTATGGAACACAGATGCTTACGTTTCCAACCCGTTTCCCAGACCAGAAAGATCAAAATGCATCACTTCTAGATCTGGTTCTGACCACAATTCCCGATGACCGTGTAACAAATGCCCGCAGCCCTCTTGGAAACGTCAATCATGCAGTGGTAATGGTCGAAATCGCCCTAAACTCTAGAGCCAAAACCGAAGAGCCACTGCTTAAAACAACGAGCTATTATAAAACCGCTGAGTGAGAAGCCATCAGAGACCTCATCAGGGACGCTCCATGGCAAAATATCTTTTCACTTCCTGCTTAACAGTGCGAAAATGAGACCACTGAATGGTTCAAAGCGGCAATTGAAGCACATGTTCCGCAGCGTAAATTCTATAGCAAACCCCACTCTCCCCAATGGTTCACTTCTACTTGTGCAGCTTTCATAGCGCAAAGGCAGCATTCGAACCGCAAATTTAACCGACATAAGTCCAGCTCAAACAGACAGAAGTACATAGAAGCCAGAAATAACTGTAAGAAGGAAATAGCGACACTAAGAAAGAATTTACTGAAACCACCAAAAAACGCATCGAAGCACAGAAATTAGGAACCCGAGACTTCTGGAAAATCTACAACAGTGTAGTAAATAATGGGCAATCAACAATTCCCCCACTATCCAACAATCATGAGGTTGTTTGTTCTGCAACTGAGGATGGTAACATGCTTGCCAGACGGTTTGCCTCCAACTCCACATTGGACTCTGCTAACCACCACCTCCCTAACTTTCCTTTGCGGACAGACACCACACTAGACGATCTGAAAATCAACCCATCTCAGGTGCATGCTATCATAAGAAAGCTTGACACTGCAAAAGCATGTGGACCTGATCTCATCCCGGCTGTGCTATTAAAAAAGTGCTCCGCCGAAGTGGCTCCAGATCTCTCCAAACTTTACAACAATTGTCTTAATGAATATTGCTTTCCTGCCTCCTGGAAAACTGCTTCTGTAGTACCAGTTTTCAAGAATTCTGGCGAAAGAACTGACCCAGTAAATTATTGCCCCATTAATCTCCTCCCACTTTCACCAAAATATTTGAGACCATAATTAACCAAGCTCTAGTCCATCACCTTACAAATGCTAAACTTCTGACTGGACAACAATATGGATTTAGACAAGCCCATTCCACAGCAGATATTCTAACTGTAATCTCAAAGCGTATATACCATTCACTGAACAAAGCCGGGGAGGGTAGAGCGGTAGCTCTAGATATATCTAAGGCTTTTGACAGGGTATGGCATGAGGGTATTCTCAAGAAAATCAGATCATACGGCATCACTGGGAGAATACATAACATAATTAAATCCTTCTTAGATAAGAGAAAAATACAGGTTGTCCTTGACGGTCGTACATCTAAACAATATGATATAAATGCGGGAGTGCCTCAGGGGTATATTCTTGGACCTCTGTTATTCCTAATATTCATAAATGACTTCTCTGACAAAATTGTCTCTGAGATGGGTATGTGTGCTGACGAGACCACGCTCTATAACAGACACGACAGGAAAACAAATGAACACATTATTTAAGAAATAGCAGAAACACTAGAAGAAGACCTCCGATGCGTAGTGGAATGGGAGCAAAAATGGATGGTCACATTCAATGCTGCCAAGACTAAACTTGTTTCCTTCAATAATTACAAGAACTCTTCCTTACCGCCAATAACAATGGCCAATGACTCTTTATCTGAAAGTACATGTTTTAAACTCCTCAGCCTAACTTTCACAGGAAACATGAGTTGTAACAATTACATTGAGAACATTGTCAGGATTGCTGCGATGAAGGTGAGTTCTCTCTACTGTGCTAGAAAGCTATTAACGCCTGAAAGTATCCTATACATCTATAAGGCCACCATTCGCCCATGTATGGCGTATTGTTGTCATATTTGGGCTGGTGCATCTGCCACTAGTCTCTCGCTTCTAGACAAGGTTCAAAAGAGAGTCGTAAATCTGATAGGTCCTGAACTGTCAGCTAAACTTCAGCCTCTGTCACGTCGACGAAATGTTGCATCCCTATGCCCGTTCTACAAGTACTTTAACGGTGAATTCTCTGACGAACTGCAAGCACTTGTGCCCCCTCGACGTAAAGACACCCGAAAAACCCGACAAGCACCTAAATCCTACCCCTTCACAGTAGAGATCCCTAGACCCAAGAGAGCCTTCTATCTACTCTAGTAGTTTCTTCCCCAGAACAGCTAGACTTTGGAATTCCCTTCCGGGTCCCTGCTTCCCCGACTGTACTGACATGCAGAAGTTCAAGTGTAACGTGAACCGACATCTTGCTGTACAACTTCCACTTAAAAAACACTTTGAAAAAGAGTTTAAAATATATTTAATCTAAAAAGGAAACACTTAATAAGTGGATAGTCCTTAATCCCCGGAGAAAGGAAATCACGCAATTGGAAGATGGTCCAAAATAATCGAAAAGGCAGAAATCCGTGGAATAATTCACATATATGTACGAGGAAAAGGGGGAAAAATTCCAATAACATTAATAGAAGAAAAATGCGTTTGACACAGCTGCCGAGACGAAGTGTAATTTATATATATATATATATATATATATATATATATATATATATATATATATATATATATATATATATATATATATATATTCCAACATTTAGTTTATCTCTAGCTGGTCAGAGAAACAGCGAACCGTTGAAATCATCAAGCGTACGGATTGTTTGCTTTTGGTTAGAGGGGATATGTATCCTGTTTATTGTCTGTCATTTGATAATGAAACGAATCATCAAAATAAAACTCAAAATTAAACATCGTATAGATTATTTGAATTATTAGAACTCTTATTAACATCTTATTTTTATTGTCACAAAGTTTTGGTGGATAAAACCTTCGACCTTCTTCAGATATGTCTTGTACTCGAAATTATTTCTGTCGAATTTGGTAATTGGTCCGCGAATATACAGCTTACAACCACCAAAATGCTATCAAAATAACACTAAAATGGCAGTCGGAATAATAAGACTATTACAAATCAATCCTTATCGAAAAAAAATCCAAAACAATACATTGTTACATGCTTTTAACTTGAGTTGCGATTTTGTTTGTAACTACCTTATTGACACTACAACCGTGCCGACACTGTAAGGTCTGTTAACTGATCTATAACAAGTCAATTATATATAGTCTGATTTAGATAGCATCTATGTATAGTCAAGTTTAGTTAGCGTCTATGAGGAAGCAGTCTCGATCGATTAATTAAGAGCCGTGAGTTTCAGGGGCCAAGAAAATCATATGCAAAACTTCTCTACTGATTTTTATATATGATAATTCATTGAAAGTTGTTTATAAAAGTTAATGATTATTTAATTTGATAAATTGGATATATTTCAATAAATAAAGTTAATATAGATTGCCAAACGATAATAAGTCACTGGGTTATGTTTGTATCTGTGTGTTCGTTAATTTTTTATGCATGTGAGTGTAATTGAGATGTTGCTGAGGGAAGGGCCAGTGATACTGGTCCGTAGACCCAGGTCAACTGGATTCTACTGGTTTATTGAAAGAAAATCTTGTTCTTTTAAAGGATTTTGGTAGTTCCAGAAAGACACATTTCAAATAAATTCAGAAAGTTTTCTGATTGGTTTAAAATATAATATTTTTTATTTACGATAATGTAGGCGCAAACGATATGCGTACATACACGTTTATGCATTTTGACTTTGTACGTAGATGTGTAAACATTGGTGCTACACGTCTAGTAGGCAAGAGTCGAAACAACCGGAAGTTTCACATAGGATATCGCGTTTCTGGTTGATTTATGAAAATGAGGTTTCATTGCATTCTCTGAAAATTAAAACCGTATTTAATTATGACCGTACCTTTGATAGAATTGTCAATATAAATTAAAGAAACAATCATTTTTATTTATAATACAGCAAACAATATGTTGAATTAATTTTCTGGTAACTATTTATTTTCTTATTTATGTAAAATAATTTTCAGTTATTTAGCAGAGAAGCCTACAAACGTAAAAATGTGTCGAAAATTCAAATATATAACAAATAAATGTTACTAAAGGCAAGAAAACTTACTCTTCTACCTACCTGGATTAGTTTTATGTATTTTACAACATATTAACGCTTTTATTTGGTTAAAAAATTAACTAGCGTCGAATTGGTAAGGTAAATAGATAAAAACATAACCGACCCTGAACATGTTTTATTTGAAGCGTTAATAATGTGTTACAAGTCTAAAAAACGCAAGATACTGATAGAAATCCATCCATTAAGTGTCACGGTAACATTTATTAGGTTGACTTCTATCAGTATTTTTGTCATGTTTCCAGTTTTGAGTCATTAGTGACTCTCCGAGGACAGCATCAAAACGCATCAAAACCTCAAGACAGACATGTTTTTATCGGCTTAACTTACCAACTCGACACTAGTTCATTGTTGAACAGAATAAAAGGTTTAAAATATGTTAAAAACCACAAAATTATTTGAGGTACGTAGAAAAGTTACTTATCTGAAGAACTCGCATGGAAAATAAAGGTTTACTTTATATCATAGATTAAAATTATTTCTATACAAATTAAATTTTAGTGATGGCTTTGAAAAATTTGTTTTATAATTTGTAAAATTACACATATTTATTTCAAATTTAATCGCTATTTGTAAAAAAAAATATAAACCAAATTAGCTAAATATTTACTAAGATAAATTAATTTTTTATCTGTTTTTATTCGGATAAAATAAATAATAATTGTATTAATATTGACGTCAGCCATCAAACAAGTGAAGATTTCTGTTGAACCAAATTGCGTCCACTTGGAAGGATACACCGGACGCTTCATTTGCACAGGTCTTACTTATACAAATAATATAGACTTCAAAACCCGATAGGACTGGAAGACTAAGCTTTGATGTTGGATTTTATTCCATACTTTTAAAGATGGCGTCATAAAGTTTGGCAAACTCTTTTAATCTTAAATACACGATTTGCCTCGATTTTTTTTATCTTTATCTTTTTCCAGCCTTTAGATCCGTAATAAGTTCGAACGACGCCATAAAAGTCGCTGTCAAGTCCCTTCTTCATATTCACCTGTCTTTAACGTTAATCTCTGTTCTACCATGTCGTTATTGTCATAAGGACATAAGACATAGACTGACAAGTAATGACCCCGAGGAACTGCGATCGGGTTGACAAGTAAAAAAGTACTCTGTGCCTAAATCTAGTCCAATGGTGAGATACTTGACTTGATACGTGACAGACTAACGCCGGTCTAATCTTAATTCCTTACCCTGGTGATTATTTCAAGCCCGTCATTTCGATCTTCATCTTACCTCAGCCCCAAGCTTGGACAAACAAATCAGCTTTTTTACGTACTACTATTTCTATCTTGATCTATTCCATCGTTTTGGTTTTTAATATATAATTGTTTTCACCTTTTCAAAGATATACATCTTTCCTCCTTTTTAGCTATCACCTTTCTATTCAATGTCGTCCTTATTTCCTTCTTTTCTTTAAGATTTCATTTTTTTCTTTGTGTATTTATAAGTTGTTATTTTTTTTTTTTGCATTTATCTCCCTTACCCAAGGATACAGTTTGTAACCATCGACCCCTATTAGACCCCGGCAATAAGGCGCCTAAAAACGAATCCTTTCGTCTTCCCAACCCCCCGATAATCTGGACAGGAATAACGCACCACCTTTAACAACCCAACGTCCGAAGTAAAAGGCTACTGTATTCTTATTTCGCGGCCCTTCAATTTGTCCGGAGATGACAAACAGTAAAAAAGCAGAAAGCATAAGCCGTAGAGGAAGAAATGAAAAAATACAAAAAAGTTAAAAAGGAGCAAATTAAAACGGAATAGAAGCAAAAATTGGATGTCACTCAAAAATCGCCCGGCGTGTGATTGTGTCACTCCATATTTCTGGTGTCAGGAAGTCTTTGTCGGAATCAGTGCGTGTCATTCGTGGACTTCAGCGTCACGTTTAGACAATTTGTGCAAGGTTGTCGTCAGCACTTGTTATTTTGCTTGCGTGGTTTGCGGGTTTATGTATTTATTTATTTTATATCTATTTATTGTTTGATATTAGGGAGAAAATCAGTTGGCAGTGAGTGAAAAAATAGCAAGCGAAAACAATAGGATTTGTAGCATGTGTCTTTTTCCTTGTATCCGCATGGGTTTGTGTACGTGTGTCTGAGAGGAAGAGAGAGAGAGAGAAGAAAGAAAAACGAAACAAAGGAAGAGCTGGATTATAATGGATAGAAATAATGAACAAAACGTAAAATAATAACTTTTTTATTATCAGAAACAATATACGGGCGAACATACATATCATATAAACATAAATAGTTATATAGTACAATTCAAATATATATATATATATATATATATATATATATATATATATATATATATATCTTCCCCTTTCAAATAGTTCGTATGCCACATAAAGATAGTACCTGCCCTGGTTTTTATGTATTATGGAACCATTATATCAGAGTTTTTGAGAATAGCTCGCGTTACTTTAAAATTAATAGATTTTATACCTTTAGTTTCTCTGTAGTTTAAGGATGATAAAACAAGGTTGGTTAAAAGTAAAATCTTTAAACAGTTAAATAAAGCATTTGTTCGTTATTCTACATGGCAAACAGAAGAAAAAAAGAAAGGAAACAACACACTGAGGATGGAGTATTGCTCTGAAATATATTTGCTATAAATTTCAAACAAGTAAAATATTTGTTTATTTTCCTAATATTACATTGTGATTTGGTTTCAAGCACAGTTGATGCGTGTTTTATTTTATTCACATTATATTAATTACTCTTTAATTGATATATAAGTGCAATAGAAGCCAGGGTTTTCATGGAAAACGTGGTATTTTCAAATTGTGGGGAATTAATTTAACAGTTATCTTTTTTCTTAATATCCGAAAAAGATATATGGTAAAGAGCCTTTTTTTATATTTCACTATCCAAGGTGTAGTTTATTATTTATTTTATACAGTTGAATTCGGTGTCATAATTGTGAATTTTTCAGGGGTAAGTCAGATTATATATATATATATATATATATATATATATATATATATATATATCGAATTATTACTAAAATAATTTTTAAATACCTACATACACTAGTGTTTCATCCTTTCGGGAATCATCAACGCAGGGTGACACGATTACTGCTGGCCGGGAGATTCGAATATATATATGTTAGTTTGATACTGTTTAAAATAATTAAATTGAGGTTTTAGTATTGAAAGATTCTAACAGTACATATTGCTATGAACAATTTAAGGAAAACATTGAGAGAGGATCAATTGGTTTCTGCTTGATGATACAGTTTTATTCAATGAAACGTTTTCAACCACATATTATTGTCAATTATGGTCGATAATACGACCGAAATATTGTTTAATTTTAAAGATGTGTGGCATTATTCAACTAGTCTGCATATTCTAATATTCCTGTAATTCATTAATTTCTTTAGTAGAGTTAATATTATTGGTTAATTTCTGAATTCAAGGATGCTGATTGGTTATTCGTATTATCGGAATTCTTCGGACTATTACGCTAATATTGAGGGTCATTTTTACTACGTTTGCGTCGATATAATTTATTACCTTCTTCAAGCGCACCTTATCGAACTCTGGGATTTTTCTTCCGCACTAAAAAAACTGCACGGAATTTCAAACGCAACCCTTTATTTAATTCACGGGGGTAGTATGCTCTCATTCTGTCAGCCATGGCTGGATAAAGGTTCTAAATAATTCGCAGTTGTATTTTCGATCGCCTACACTGAGGATTGAATTTTCAATCTTTAAAGAAGTAGTTTGAAGAATCCAAGTAATACAAATTATTTTTTCATTCTATAACCATCACAGTTAACTGTAATATTTTCAATAACAGATCAAAGCGTCATTATATATACATGCACGGTGTGCCGCCTTTTCTGTCCGCCGCGTTTAATGTTCACCTCGCCTGTTTAACTCAGACTAATGAAATTATTTCTGCAAGAAGGACAAACGGAGACGTTCGCTGAGATTTTTCATATAAAGTTTTATTTTGAGAGAATGGATTTAGGAAAAATGATCTAATGTTATCTAGTAATTTACTTCTTAAACTTAACTTACTACCTTAACAGAAATCGATATAACATTACAGTTTCCCTCATTATTGAACTTGGCTCGTTCCCATGGCGTCAACCAAGAGACTAATCAAAAGACTTGAGTTTTCACTCGCTCAAAATATGACCTTATTCGTCATTATTTGACCCGTGTTTTGGCCAATGCATTTGACCTCTGCATCCCTGCCTCAACTTTACGTAACACGTCTTTAAGGACGATTCTGTTTGCAGATTAGGGTCATCCTGACATGCACTTATTGTGACCCTTGTCAAAATTCACACTAGTTAACTTAATCGCTGCTTACTTAGTGCTCATAATATGTAACATAGCACAGACTCTGGATGCATTTGATCTTAGGTTCATAACGATTAAAGTCCAGATACATTTTAATAATTTTAATTGATTGTTTATTGAGCTAATTTTCATTTTAAAAATGTATTTTATTTTTTGGCGTTGTACTGTTTTTTAAAAGACCTGTAAAATCTTCTCTAACAATTTTTCCAATATTTCTGTTAGCCAAAACCAATCAACGATAACAAGCGAACAGGTGGTGTAAGTGAACTAGGACCGATGATTGGCATTTCCAAGAAGCACAATTCGCTAATAAATCCCCATATCGTGTCATCCTTTGCTGGAATTTTTGCTCTGGGAAATCCATACCATAATTTCCCAACGCTGTCTTAGCACACAATGTGCTTTGATCGAAACGATGGCTTCTGCTAAATTGCGGTCCATCTGCGCCTCATGTAAAATATAACTGATAAGACACGGCAGTTAGTCGTCTTTATTGGCTCTTTATTGCAAAAAGATGGCTTCCTGTCAGCTACTAAAAAGGAAAGAATAAAGACACACGTTCAACTATTGTTGTGGATTTAATCGTGTACGCATGCGTATGCACAACCGCTATTTATAACTATTGCTCAAAATTCTTGCACACTGAATGTGCTGTATACATTTTGTAAGCATTTAATATGGTATAAAGTTTTCGCTTCAACTGAATCCAACAACAAATGACTGGAGACGAACTATATTTTATATATATTTGCATATAGTAGAAGAGTACTAATTCCCGAAGGTATAAGATATTAACCCGAACAGAAAGTATGGTATTACATTTATGCACGTTTATGGAAAGTTAAAAAAAAGGCAATGACGGTAAACTTTATGTCGGGAATCCTTATTCAATTTTCAATAAAGACCAATTGAATTATATTCATTATTTTTGAAAATGCTGAGAATTTAGGTCAGATTTTCATGGATTTTAAATATTGCGATATAGGGAAGTTTTCCAATTACTATAAATCAAATTTAGTACAAATCTAAAATCAGTGAAATTTACAGTTTAAAGTTGGGTATACATTATCTTTTATAAAACTTTATGAAAATTAGTGAATATTCATCAATTAATGGCTATCAACTATTGCTAACATTTCACAAAGATCGGATATATCTGAATTTTCACAGAAGCCGTCACTCCTCTCTTAAATAAAATTAAATTAACTTAGACATAAACTGGCGCTGACACAAATGCATGTAGGTAAACCTGAGAGCTGTTTACGCTTCATCGCCACGCTTGACAAAGTTATACATTATCGACATTTTAGGGAAATTCACACACTATATTAAAAATAAATACGTTTGATGGAAGATTATTAAAATCTATTTAGTATCGTCATCGTTATATATCTATTTTACTATATAGATGGTTTCCGTAATCGGAGTCAAGTCCGAATGCAGTTCAATCTACAGAAAACTTTCACTTCGTATGCTTGCAACCATCACGTGGTCCTTCCCGTAAGTAGACGATTTCTTTTAGAAAGAATTCTAACTAGAAAGATGTCGAGAAAACAGATGTTAACAATAATCATCTGAGGATAATAAAAATTTAACAAATTACAAAAGTTGATAATCCATCAATAATTGAAACAAGAAATTATAATAAATTATCGATGGATTTTCAAATATGGACTCTTTTCATCAAAAAAATTAACATATATAAACTGTATTTACTAAAAATAAAATTATTTAAAATACTATCGATAAAAAATAAAGTATATATATATATATGCCTTTGTTTTATCGTTATTTCCATGGCAGGTGCTCGTCTGAGCTCCAATCCCTCGCCCCCCTCGCCAATCGTTCACTAGAAACACCCATCTGGCTGAAACTACTGTCAATAATGTTCCCCACTCTTTATCTGTGCCTAAATCCAAACGTAGATTCCATGAGCAAAGCTTCTTTCTTAGAACTGCAAGCCAGTGGAACTCTCTGTCGCTTGCCTGTTCCCTACCTGACTACAACTTGGACGTCCTCGTCCAACATAAACTAACTCCTGACAAACCGCCCCCTTAAGTAAGCCACTCTATCAAACGCACCAATACTAATGATTACTACAATTCTATCTCATTGATTACTGTACACGCAATAACCCTTATCCCTAAGTGGCCTTGGGCCTTGATAAGTGGTGACCCCATGTAATATATATATATATATATATATATATATATATGTATATCTATACTCCTATAATTGTTTTTGTGTATTGATATTTATATTTAAAACTCTTTTTATATTTATGGAAAAAGAATATACAACTTTATAATAAACGGGTAGTGGAATTGCATTCACCTGCAAAATAAAATCTAGCTAATTTGCATATTCTTTTAAACATTCATTTTAATTAATTCCCTATTAGTTTTATTATTATTATTAGAATGATCATATTTAATTAACTGTTGCGTGTAATTATATTCATGCAGATATTTACATGATTTATACTTGCGTAATATTTGCATAAAAACGTTATAGTAAACATAAACTTCTTTCTATGTATATTTATGTATGCGTATATATATTTGTTCAAAAATTTTGGACACCAAATTTCTGTCAGATTTTGGTCTACACACATGAAACTTAATATATAGGGTATTCATTTGATCATTAAAGAGGATTGCTCAACAAGAACTTATTTACATTACATTTGTAAACAAAGATTGTATAGTTAACTAGGAATAATAGCCATGGTATTGCGCTTCGCATACGGATAGTTAAAGAAGTAGAACTTTGGTATTTTCTAGGATTTGTACACTTTATTAATCCGCGGATTTTAGCTAATCAACAGTTACCCATTTTGTGAGCATGATTCTATACATAAAGCAACAACTTAACTTTTCCATAATGAATAGACAATTAATTTGGAGTCACGTTAGAGATATGCTGTTTACAAAAGTAGTCGAGACAATTCCCATTCGAGTCATTAGAACAGATAAAGATGTGCTATCAATTGTCAAGAGGAGAAACTCCAAGTTTATGGTTGTTTTCAGACGTTCCGGTATAATTAAACACAGGCGTAAGCGACAATGACAAGAGAAACGGTTGGAATCGGATAGAAAATCATAAATAAGTCTCGATTGTGCGACCTAACAGAAGCCAGTTGGGAATGTACAGAGATGCCGAGAATTGGCTTTGATATTAACTGTATCTTCGTAATTAGAAAAGAGAAAAGTTCGAATTGTCTCGTTATATGATTCACATACATCTATTTTCCAGGTATATTCTATTATATCAATTAACGATGTAATATACTCCCGTGATTCATTTGTATCGAAATGGCTTCTTTCACTAAATTAAGTACAATTTTTATACTTAGTTTAGTACAATTTCAATACTAAATTCCGTTTAATTTTTATATAAAATCAAATACAATTACAATTCTAATTTAAGTACAATTTTTATATACGACATTTATTACAATATTTATACTATGTAAAGCGCTATTTTTATACTTTATTTAGTGCAATTTTTATACAAAATTTTGGAAAATTTTATACTAATTTGAATACAATTTTTATAATACACTAGCGGGGGGTACCCGGCGATACCCGGGTGTCTGGAGGTAAATCAAAACTCCGGGAGGGGGGGGTGGTTAAATAATAAAATAAATGTTTTGGTAGGTAAGTATGAGAATCGAACCCGTACCCTTGAGTTGGAAATTAATGTGTGAAAAAAAACCCTGCTACGTTAACCATTGACCCACGGCGACAACAGACAATGTTAAGCAGATTATTTAACTATAAAAAGAAGCGTGCGCAATAAAAGTTAAATCTGCTGCTTCCATTTGACCTAATTAAGAAGGTCAAATAAAAGTCACACAGCGTTTGGGTTTGTTTACCCAAATTTAACTGTTTCTTTCCCCAACAGGTGTTGGGGAGGGGTGTCTGATCAAAGCTGATTGCTTCTGGATGTTTTTCCCAGCGTAATGCCGAGAAGACGTCGTTTGAGTTTAGTTTCACATATACTAAAAAGCCCAATCAACACGCGAGAAGCCAAAAAAGCAATAATTTTGTAAACATCGACGTAAATAAATCTATACGCTACGCGCTTTCCTAATTCCTAGATATTATGATATAGGACCTATATACACAGTTTTAAGCGATAGTAACTACCCGGGGAGCGCGTGCGAAAGAGGCCTTTTAAGACATACACGAAATGATCACACACATTTTGCCTTTTATATATATATAGATTTAGTAAAATTACTAAACTAATTGAGCACACTTTTCACACAAAATTTAGTACAACTAAAAAATTGTATGCTTACAATACGGAATTGAGTACAATTTTTATACTATATGTTGTACAATTTTTATATAAATTTGATTACAATTTTTATACTTAATTAATTACAAATATTATGAAAAATTAAATACAATTTGATACAAAATTAAGTACAAATTTATTAAAAAATAAAGTACAATTTTTATAAAAATTTAGTACAATTTTGATAGAGAATTTACAAAGATTCTCAGACAAAATTCAGCAAAATATTCATACAAAATTACTTACGATAATTATGCTTATATTTTGTACCATTTCTATTCGAAATTTTGTACAATTTTTATACATTAAAGTACATTTGTTTCTACTACATTTTGCACAATTTTTATACTACAATTATTTTTTTACATTTTAAATTCAAATACATTTTTTTCTGCTGACTTCATGCATTTTTTATACTAAAGTATACTACACTAAATTAAGTAGAATTTTTTCTAAAAACATCAAGTACATTTATTGTACTAAACTTGGTACAATTGTCATAGAGAATTTAGTGTAATTTTCATTCTAAATTTAGTAAAATATTCCTAGAAAATTTGATAAGATATTTATACTAAATTATGTACAATTTTTACAGTAATTAAAGTACAATTGGTATACGATATTTCGTACTATTTTGAATACTGAATTTCGAAAAATTGTATATATTATAAATATACAAATTGTATATATTATTATATTATGTTTATTATTATGTTTATTTAGTGCAATTTTTATTATACATTAAATACAATTGTCGTATTGAATCTAGTACGGTTAGTACAATATTTATACTACATCTAGTACAATTTAGATACCAAATTTGGTATAATCTTTATACTAACTTTAGTACAATTTCCATCCTATATTTTGTACAATTTCTATTCTAAATTTTGTACAATTCTTATATACTACATTTTGTATAATATTCATACTACAATTATTTTGTAACATTTTCATGCTTATATTTAAATATTTGAAATTAGTAGAATTTTTATACTAAAGTACTTAGCTCAATTTTAATAATTAATTTAATACAAAATGTAGTACATATTTTAATTAGGACACGTATTATATAACGTCAAGTAAAATTTCATACTGCATTTAGTAACATTTAAATACTAATTTAAATACATTTTTATACTAAATTTAGTAAGAATCTATACAAATTTAAGTATATTCTTAAAATGAAATTAAATAAAATTCTAGTACGAAATTTCAATACTGTATTCCTACTAAATTTTGTTCAATTTTTATGCAAAATTAAGTACACTTTAAATATGAAATTTAGGTACAATTTTTATACTAAATTTAGTACAATTCCAATACCAAATTGATACAATTTTCATATTAAATTGAGTACAATTTTTATACTAATATGATTGTACTATAGTAAGTACGCATTTTATGCTAAATTTCATACAGTTTTTGTATTAAATTTAATACATTATTATTATTTTAGACAATTTTCATGCTACATCTAGTACAATATTTATATTACATATTGTTAAATTCTTCTACTAAATTTAGTACAATTTGTATACTTAATATATAGTACAATTTTAACACTGAATTTAATATAATTTTATACAATTTTAAGTACAATTTTATATACTACATTAAGTAAATTTTATCTTACATTTGATACAATTCTCATACGAATATAATACCATTTTCATACAAAATATAATACGATTTTTATACTAATTTAATTACAATTATTATGATATATTAACTACTATTGTTGAACTAACATAAATAAAATGTTCATACTAAATCCTCTAAAATTATTATACTAAATGTTGTACAATTTAAAAAATGCTACAATTATTATAGGAAATTAAGGACAATTTTTATATTACATTGTGTACTATTTTATCCTAATTTTTGTATACAAAATTTACGTAGAAATTTTATACAGAACTCAGTAAAATTTTTATAAAAACTAAAGTACAATTTTTCTACTAAATTTAACACAATGTGATAATGATTTAAGTACAGTTTTTTACAAAGTATGAAACAGTTTTATACTTAATTTAGTACGAATTTTTAGAGCAGTAACTACAATTTTTGTAATACATTTAGTACAATATCCATATAAAATTTCGCACTATTTTCATACTATATTTAGTACAAGTTAAATACTATATAAAGTATAATTTTCATACTATATTAAGTAAAATTTTATGCTACAATTAGCAAACATTTAATACTAAATTCAGTACTATTTGTATTAAAAATATAATACAATATTAATACTAAATTAGGTACAATCTTTATGCTTAAAGTTTTAAAAATGAAGTACAATTTCTATACTAAATATAGTACAATTTTCATAATAATTTACGTACAATTTTTATGCTATATTTAGTGCATGTGGTGTAATAATACAAATACAATTCTTATACTAAAATTTGTACAATTTTAATAAAAAATAGTACACATATAAAAAGTTTAGTGAAACTTTTTACTACAGTTAGTAAAATTTTTTACACTAATATAAGTACAATTTTTGTACAAAACTAAGTATAATTTTAATACAAAATAAGTACAATTTTTATACACAAACAAGTCCAATTTTTATCCGAAATTTAGTACAATTTTTATACTAAATTTGTACAATTGATATACTAAAACAAGCATGATTTTTATATTAAATTAAGTACAATTTTCATACTAATTCAAATACAATATTTATGCTAATTTAAGTAAAATTTTTATATTATATTTAATACATTTTTGTACCAACTTTTGTACAATTTGTATAATAATTTTTATACAGTTTTCATACAAATTTTAATACAATTTTTATGCAAAATTTAGGTCAATCAGTTTCCTGAGCACAACTTTTCAAGCTTCCCCCAAAAGGGCTGAAGTTTGACCAAAGATCAGTTTTCGACGCGGAGAGAATTCAGTTTAATAGATGGACACACCATGAATTGGGACAAAAATAAGATGTCGTCGGTCTCGAACAAATTCTTTTTTACGGATTGAGCACTGAAAATTTGAAGTGCGTTATTAAAATAGATGCTAAAATCTGCTTGTATATTATTGTTATTAGTATGATTAGTATATTAGTAGGATTTTAGTAGTATTGGCGATAATAGTAATAGTAGTCATTGTAACACACTTTTAAAATAATCGATAGCATGCTAAAAGACTTCATAAAAGACTTAATACAATTCAGTTAAATGTTTGAGAATTATATCCTTAGTTTTTTGTTATGTTAGTTTCTTTTTGCTATGCGTAGTATTTGTGCTATATTGTCACGATCAATGGCAAAGGTCTAAACGATTATTAGTATTGGTTTGTTAACTGCTATGTAGAAAAAGATACGCAGAGAGAATGTTTTGCAAAAAAGGAATGTTGAGCTAAACTATCTATGTTAAAAAACAAACGGATTAACTTTAACTTAGCTTTATAAATAATAAAATATTACAGGGACATTATATAATAAAATCGATTAAGAAATTCAATTTTATAAACAATGAACAATGGAATTGATTTGGTATCTAAGAAAGAGCGGCTTTTGAAATATAGACTAGAGATACAAATAAGAGGAGAGATCAAGGATCCGTCTATGAGAGAAGATGACTTTGTCAGTCGTGGAAGCATTCGACTGAGCTAGCTAAGAGACGATGTAAGGCCTCGTTGGAGAGAAAGCTTTGTAAATTCTCGAGGAAAACACCTAACTTTGCAAGTTGGAATAAACAAGAAAAACAAAAAGAAGTCCTATTGCTAATGCTTCACAGTGAAATGTTTTATAGCAGTGCCCAACAGATGAAGGGGGTCACAAACTAAGGTTCGTAGTCCGTGATCAACCAGTCACTGTGTGCTTGTGGCATGTTAGTTGAACCTGCACCGAATTAATGGCTGTTACCTTGTCCATATTACGTGAACTCTATCTCAATATGTGTAAACACGCACGCACTATATATTTATAAACATTTATAAACACTAGACGATGCACGAGTATCGATTTCATGCACACGTATATTTATAAAGACTAAACGTGCAAGAAGGCACGTATCTTATTACAATTATCACGTTATATAGAACCTCACAATCCAGCATTTTTGTATCATTATTATAAAAGTTGTATTACGTTTCCGGATTTTTAAAAAATGAATATTGATGATTTTCATTATGTACACAAGTACCCGTAGCGTAACGGATAAATTACTAGACAAAATGTAATTGCAAGTGAGGTTGCGGACGATACAATTGCGAATTACTTAACATTTATACCCGATTATAACTGGCGGATCGAGAACATGAATGGATTAAATAAAGAGTTCCGTTTTAAATTTGGTGCAGATGTTAGAGTTTAACAAAAATACAAGAAACGCTTGAACAAGGTCGAAGGTTACATCAGCCGAAACATTGTCCGAATAACACACAAGACAAGAAAAATGCTCGAACGATACTTATTAGTATAAATATATACAAGGTACGGCAAAAATATCTCCCACATGCGATCTTTCCAATTGCGCTCGTGCAGTTTCTGAGCAATCATTAATTTGTATAGATGAAAATACATAACAGTGTGTATAAATTGTCTGGTTGTTCGATCAGACAATCCCAAAACCAAAGCATGTTTGTTAGCTGAACGTTTCACAGCTCAATACTCTGGCGTTCGAGCGATTCGAGGCACGCAAGATGGCTTTCTTTTAAGTGTCGAACATCTAGCTCTGAAATTTGCAACCCATAGCTGTATTGATTTTCTATCTTGAACAAGATTATGGCGTCTTTACTTGTAATGACATCGGAAAGCCCTGTATGTTGCAGTTACCGATTTACCATTCTTCAAAAAATATTTCTACACTAAGAACACGATGTGCACTATTCTCAACACTATTGCTTTATGAGGATACTGGAAAACTACCAAGTTATTAGCTAAATGAAATTACCATGGACACTTGCACAAGTTAATTAGCATCATATATTTGGAAGTTTAAAATGTGGGTCATGTTTCTACCGCTCCCTGTATATCATCTTTGCTATATGTGACATTTCACTGATGTTTCATACTAAAATAAGATTAGCTTCTAGAGAATAGTAAAGTATCATGTAATTATAAATATTATTAGTTAATAATGATGTATTATGTAATTATAAATATTATTAGTTAATAAGGATGTATTATGTAATTATAAATATTATTAGTTAATAATGATGTATTATGTAATTATAAATATTATTAGTTAATAATGATGTATCATGTAATTATAAATATTATTAGTTCATAATGAATTATTGTGTAATTATAAATATTATTAGTTAATAATGATGTATTGTGTAATTATAAATATTATTAGTTCATAATGATGTATTGTGTAATTATAAATATTATTAGTTAATAATGATGTATTATGTAATTATAAATATTATTAGTTAATAATGATGTATTGTGTGATTATAAATATTATTAGTTAATAATGATGTATTATGTAATTATAAATATTATTAGTTCATAATGATGTATTGTGTAATTATAAATATTATTAGTTAATAATGATGTATTATGTAATTATAAATATTATTAGTTCATAATGAAGTATTGTGTGATTATAAATATTATTAGTTAATAATGATTTATTATGTAATTATAAATATTATTAGTTAATAATGATGTATTATGTAATTATAATTATTATTAGTATATAATGATGTATTATGTAATTATAAATATTATTAGTTAATAATGATGTATTATGTAATTATAAATATTATTAGTTAATAATGATGTATTATGTAATTATAAATATTATTAGTTCATAATGAAGTATTGTGTAATTATAAATATTATTAGTTAATAGTTAAGTATTATGCAATTATAAATATTATTAGTTAATAGTTAAGTTTTATGTAATTATAAATATTATTAGTTAATAGTTAAGTATTATGCAATTATAAATATTAGTAGTTCATAATGATGTATTATGTAATTATAAATATTATTAGTTAATAATGATGTATTATGTAATTATAAATATTATTAGTTAATAATGATGTATTATGTAATTATAAATATTATTAGTTAATAATGATGTATTATGTAATTATAAATATTATTAGTTCATAATGAAGTATTGTGTAATTATAAATATTATTAGCTAATAGTTAAGTATTATGCAATTATAAATATTACTAGTTAATAGTTAAGTTTTATGTAATTATAAATATTATTAGTTAATGACAAATTCTCTGCAATTATGTCTATTAGTTTTGGAAGCTATAAGCAATCGGCAGATATTTCTACACAACATAATAATATATGATAATATATATATATATATATATATATATATATATATATATATATATATATATATATATACCCCTGTAAATTCCATACTGTTTTGTAAATCACATTTCTAAATAATTATACATTTATTTTAACAACGTTCTTAACACGTGAAAAGGTATTTTTTACACACGAGAGGCTTCACTATTTCAAGTAATTTTAATGTAATTTGAACTGAAGCATACAAAAGCACCCAGATTTAAAACGAAACAGTAATCAAAAACTGCCTGAAGATGACTGACGAAAATCAATTAAAAGTACTTGCAAAAAAACAAACAAACAAAAAAGAAACAATAACAACAGCAGCAACAAAAAGATGGACGAAAATCATTAAGCAAAAACGCTCCATGCGATTTAACAATATCTGTCTGAATATATACACGCATATACATATAAACCTTTCTTATATTCAAAAATAAGAATAGTGATTTTAAATAAGCGTTTAGTGATCATTTAATTTGTTCAAATCATTGAAGAGCTTGCTGATTATTTACAGACAGATGTGAATGACAACGTCGAATGAACTTTCTATATTTACATTTCTAGTCACTTGACACTTTGGCCCGGCCAGTAAGACATATCGGAAAAGCCTTCGGGCAGCTCGGAGTTTGGTCGGAACAATTCTTCGGCCACACCATTGCTGTCTATAAGGAAGCCATAGAAAAGGGACTGATGCAGAAAGGTAGAGAATATCCCACCGTTTTAGTCGGTATTATATTGAGCTGTCGCCAAAGACTGTATGGCTTGCGTCATAAAGGATATAAACGTATTAAAGGTAAGATAAAAAGGAATTAAAAACTAAGCAAGTAAAAGAAATTCTTGAGTGCAAAACCATGAAAACTCATGCTAGCGGATTCAAATATAGAGATGGCCGCGAGATATAGAAAAAAGTGATCGAAGAAGTAAAAGACATATAAATGTATTCTTTGAGTTGAAAGTTTTATTCCACTAAAAGTCACTACATATTAAGGTCCAAAGGCTAGTCGAGGACGCTGAGATAACAACGTGAAATGACTGATAACGATAGTTGAAATTCTGTAGACTTTGATTATTTGAGAGGATGGTTAAAAAAGAACTTGTAACATAACGCGAATGCGCGGATGTGAATGAGTGTGCAATGACGTCACCGGTAGATAGAAGAAGACAGCAAAAAGCAAAAAGAGCGATCATGGAAGAGACGTTGACAACGATCGCGATCACGTATGAGGCCTCAAGGACGCTCGAGAAGGATACTTCGCTATAAAGTAGGGACGTCACAGTAGTAAAAAGTGAGTAAGCGAGTTGGAGTTATTTCCTATTCTTTGTCCTGGTCTCCTTTGTGACTGAAACTGGACACAACGTGATTCAGTTCCCGGAGAAGGTTATAAATTTGCTTACAATTAAATTGAAAATGACTATGGTGTTGTCAGCTGGGAAGCAGCCCTGTAGTATTGAATTCCACATACCTGTAGTCTCAAGACAGAGACTCTGCTCAGGGAAGCTACGTTTTGTTTTAGGTAAAAGAAGTAGAAAGCGAATTTATTTATAATCGTTTGACGTGGTTTTGTTGTGAATGTTTCACAGATGCTAACCATAGTGGAGCTCAATCGAGCCCTATCATGGAAATAGCAATAGAGTAGAGAAAGACTAGCAACATTTCTTTCGTGAGAAAGTAACTGCAGAGAAGACAAACCCACTAAATTTTGAAATCGGTTTTGTAGACTATCAAGATAGGAAATGAAGCACTGAGCAGAACCTCTTTAGATTTGGCAACAGTACCCTTGGACTATCTGACTCGTATAGAAATAACTGATAGCGCAAGTCGTGGGGTATTTCGTGGAAAGGTAGACTAATCTAATATTTTTTCAACGATCTTAGCAACTAATTTTACGTTAAGTCAGTTAGCATCTATATAAAAGCCAAGTGCGTCCAAGGATGGAATACTGCTGCCATATCTGGGCAGGAGCTGCTAAAACAGCCTATCCTGCCTTGACAGAGTACAAAATAGACTTCGTGGCTTAGTGAGGGATGCCTTTTCCTCTACCTTGCAACCTCTCTCCCACAGAAGAGACGTTGCGAGCCTATCCTTGTTTTATCGTTATTTCCATGGCAGGTGCTCGTCTGAACTCCAATCTCTGGTCCCCCCTCACCAATCTTTCACGAAAAACACCCGTCTAGTTGAATCCACTGTGAAAAATTTCCCCCACTCTTTGTCTGTGCCTAAATCAAAACGTGGATTTCGTGAACAGAGCTTCTTTCTTAGAACTGCACGCCTGTGGAACTCTGTTCTGTCTGCCTGCTTCCCACCTGACTACAACTTGGATGTCTTCAAGTTCAACGTTAACAAATTTCTAATGAACCGCTCCCTTAAGTAAACACTTCCATCAAATCTCCACACTAACGTACTGTACTTGCATTAACCCTTATCCCTGAGTGGCTTCTGGGCCTTGATAAGTGGTGATCACCGTGTAAAAAAAAGACATTGAAAAAATAGTTTGCGATTTCTACTCTGACTATTTCGAAGGTTCATGAGCAGTTTTAGATTACAGTGTTGCGTATCGTCTTGATAATTCTAAGTTCTTTTGATGGTAACGGTGATCGCATAAGGCAATGAGATTTAAGGATGAACCACGGATACTTCCAAACACATATTTTAGTTTATTCATTCGACCGTCGCTAGCCGAAACACGTATTTATAAAAAGTAATTATACAAATAATTATTTAGTTCATTACTTTGCTAATTAAAACGAGTTTTAAATGTTTTTTGTGTTCTCCTATTATTACTATTTTAGTTATTAAAATAATAATCAATATAGAACGTGTTATAAAGAGATATTAATAATTGCTTGGTTTGTTATCATCGATTTAATATCAAATTTTAATGGTTAATTTCTTTTATTATATTTACTTGTTATTACTCTTATAACAACCAAATCAGGAATGAATCAGACTATTTATCTACCGATTTAAGAAAAAGATTTGGTTTGCTTTGATTTTACGCCATATCAACCCTTTCTAGGTATTATTTTACGTTCCAAGTTCTTTATATCTTACAATATTTTTTATGCTGTGTGGTTTTGCTATGCGTCATGAGTAAGTTGCTGGAACCTGTGTTAAATAGAAGAGTAGTCAATTACCTCAGCAAAAGTAACCTTCTTATTGCCATGCAATATGTTTTCTGTTCTGCTAGACCTACAGCAGATGTGCTAACTACTATATATCATAGAATTAGTGAATCTCTTGAAGGAGCCTTCATTTCGAGGGCAATTGCCTTTCATAGAGTATGGCATAAGGTCCTACTTCACAAGATCACCAGCTACGGTATGGCTGGAAATGTCTTCTCAGTTATTAAATCATTTACTTATGATAGGTTCATAAGAGTATTGGTTGATGGACAGAAATCAGCAGCCCACAGTATTAATGCTGGAGTCCCTAAAGGGCCCATCCTGGGCTATATTTCTTCATGATATACATTAATGATCTCCCAAATCACATTCTAAGATCATTCGTAGACATTGATGCTGATGACACTACCATCTATAGCAACAAATAAAAGGTCGTAAATGACCAGTTCCTCTTTGATTCTCTCTCCTCTGATCTTGAGCAAGTGATACAATGGGAAAAGAGGTTACTTTTAATGCATCCAAAATCAAGCTTCTATCTTTTCCTCACAACGTTCTGATCCCCATCTGGCATCAATTACAATGAATGACACTCATCTTAGAGGTGCTCCATGTTTTGACAAGCTTCTTGGCTTGACCTTTATTCCTGATCTAAAATAGAACACGCACATCAAATCTGTTGCCACGGTCGCTGGAAAAATGGTGGGATCCTTCTACCGCCCCATTAAATATCTCATTGTTGATGCAATCCTCTATCTATATAAACGTCAGGTACGTCCAAGAATGGAGCACTGTTGCCACATCTGGGCAAGAGCTGCTAGAAAGACCTTTTTCTGCCTTGACAGACAGAGTTCAAAATAGACTTCGTAGACTAGTAACGATGCCCTTTTTTCCCTACAACCCTTTCCCACATAAAAGACGTTGCGAACCTGTTTCTGATTTATCATTACTTTAATAGCAGGTGCTCGCCTGAGCTCTAATCTATGGCCCCCTCGCCAAACTTTCACGAAAATCACTCATCAAGCTTAAACCACTTTCAATAATTTCTCCCACTCTTTATTTGTTCCTAAACCGAAACGTAGATTACATGAAAAAGCTACTTTCTTAGAACTGCACATCTGGGAAACTCTATTCCGTTTGTCAGTTTTCCAGCTGACTACAATTTGGTTGTCTTTAAGTACAACGTAAAAAAAATCTTGATCAACCGCCCCTAATTTAATTTCCACTCATAGAAATTATTATGACATGTTCCCCTGTTCACTGTTCAATTATTAACCCTTATCCCCGAATCGCCTCCGGGTCTAGATAAGTAGTGACTCCTTTGTAAAAAAATATTTTTGTTGCTGTTCTTTAAGACTTTTTAAAAAGAGTTTTGCCAAGAAAAAATAAAAACATCAATGTTTGGTACATTTTATGTCAGGAAGTCAGTATCTTCAGACAGCTTTATCAGGTAGTACCAGATTACTAAAAGAGAGATAAATAACAGAGGTGAGAGTTATATATATATATATATATATATATACAGATATATATATATATATATGTGTATATAGATATATATATATGTGTGTATATATACACACACACATATATGTATATATATATATATATATATATATATATATATATATATATATATATATATATATGTATATATATATACACTCATGAACAAAAAAATGGGCCAGGAAAGAAATTTACAATTTATTGCAAAAAAAGCTGCATTACACAAAATGCAATTAAATAATAAACGAAAATGAGTAAAAAATATAAAGAGCAAGATATTTACTTTAATAAAAAACTTAGTATGGAATGGAATTGCCCTTAGATCTTTTTAAAAGATCAATTCTTTTTATCATGCTCTCAACCAACTTGGAACACTGTGAAAAGGAGATGTTATTCCATTCTCTTTGTACTGCTTCCCATAATTTTTCTTTGTTGGAAAAAGTTTTTGTAACTAATGCACGAGATATTATAGCCCAAATATTTTCCATTGGGTTTAAATCTGGGCTTTGGCCAGGCCAAAACATCACATCAATTGAATTATCAGTAAGCCACTTCTTTGTGACTTTTGCTGTGTGTGCAGGGGCATTACCATGTTGAAAAATAATGTCATTGTTCATTTCTAACTTCTGGATGCTTGGTAATAGATCTCTTTCTAATATTTGAATGTATTCTTTGGCATTAATTGACGCATCACATCTGATAATTTCCCCCAACTCCTGCAGCAGAAAAGGTCCCCCATACCATTATTCCTCCGTTTCCATGTTTTACTGTGGTTTTTATACAATTCGGTGAAAATCTTTCTCCGGATCTTCGGATGCAACGTTCAGGGGCATCACTGGCAAGGCAAAATCTTGATTCGTCTCACAAGAAAACATTTCTAAACCAATCTGCATCTTTCGTACCATAAGATGACGCAAATGTCTTTCTGTCGCTGATGTTTTTCTTAGTTAACAAAGGTTTTTTTGCACATCTTTTTCCTTCATCCTTCTGGATATTGTCACTCTAGAAAGAGAATTTCCTTTTTCTGTTTCGAATTGTTTGCTATGGTCAACATAAGTTTTTTTTGCGATCCTTCAAAACGGTCATTTTAAGCCTGGGATCGTCCTTCATTGTGGATGCTCTGGGGCGACCAGAACCAACTTTCCTGCTCACTGTGCCTTCAATTTCGAACCTTTGCCCAATTCTCTTCACAGTTGAAAGAGATGTTGCCACCCTTTCTTCTTTCAAAATGTCGAAAATCTGCTTGTAAGTCAAATTTGCCTGTCTAATCCTGCAATTCGGTTTTTAATTTTTTCGTCAAGATGTCGTCTTACTTTTCTTGGACTCATCTTTAATACTAATAATCTGAAAAATATTAAATAACAGCTAATTATTAGCAAACAAGCGATAAAAATTTTTTTAATTGTTTTCTTTCCAATTTCAATCATGGCCCATTTTTTTTGTTCCAATTTTAATCATGGCCCATTTTTTTGTTCACGAGTGTATATATATATATATATATATATATATATATACATATATATATATATATATATATATATATATATATATATATATATATATAGGGAGACGGACATTTTCTGTAAAAATATAAACGGGGAAGTTATTTTCTTTAGTATGTGTTATTAATATTTAGTGACTTAAATAGAAATGAATCAGATGTTTAATTTTTTATTCGAGAGAGAGATAAAGATAGATAGATAGATAGATAGATAGATAGATAGATTGATAGATAGATAGAGAGAGAGAGAGACAGAGAGAGAGGGATGTAGACTTACTTACGGTGTAGAAAGAAAAGGATATTTGTATATTGATTTTTTGGCCTGCGGGGGGGGGGGTTACCACTTATCTATGCCAGAAGGTCACTTAATGGTAAGAGTTAATGAGTGCACGGTGGTACCTGAGAAAATAGCGTAGTGATCGTTAGTGGTAGAAATTAGATAGAATTTTCTTATTAAAGAAACGCCCCAATCAAAACTTATATTCTCTGGACTTGAAAACGACCATCGTGCAGTGTAACGTCACAGAAACAATAAATAAATAAATAAATAAATAAATAAAAATCCGGACAGGCATTTTTTTTCAACATGAGTCGTTTATTACTGTTCTTCTTTCTCCCCGTCTCGACGCTACCATTTTATCTGGCACACCTTTCTCTTTATTCCGACCGCACGCAAGCTACAACTATCCAATTCCCGCGTTATAATTTGCATATGTGCTTTTTTTCCACCACTGCTGCTAATATCCTAGCAAACCAGCTATCTTACAGCTGTTGCTGATATTTTCTTACGAGCAGATATGCACTCTGTTATAGCAGCCCAACGAAAAAAGTTCCACAAACGGGTGTTTTTTTTTTAGGAAATAAGCCTTTTTTATTGAATTGGTGTTTAGAGTTAGGCATAGATAATATGTGGGGAAAATTGTTGATAATGGTTGAAACTAGACGAGTGCTTTCTGTAAAACTTTGGAAAGAATGAAGCACAGACGAACACTTGCCATTAATATAACGATAAAGTACAGACAGGCCTACAACGTCTCTTCTCTGGAAAAGAGGTTGCAAAATGGAGAAAAAGGCATAACCTACAAGGTTTCGGAACTGAATTTGAAATCTCTCAAAGCATGATAGTGTAGTCCGAACAGCTACTGCTCAGATGTGGCAACAGGACTCCATTTTAGGACGTATTTGACCCTTCTACGTATAGAGGATTGGGTTTATTCACAGTTTTATTCTAGAAAATTTTCGTTATAACGAAACTTTTTCCGCGACGCCTTAATATTAAAAACAGTAGATATGTTTTAATAAAATATTCAGAAAAAAATCAGTCGAGAACTAGAGCCTATATGTATATATAGTGAATAAATGATCAAAAACTATGTTCCAAAATTCATAATGTTTACCATCTTATAATTTATTCTTTTAATTCAGTTTACAATTGTAAATGTCAACTGAATTAAAAGAAATAAATTATAAAATGGTCAACATAATGAATTTCGGAATATAGTTTTTTTGTAATTTATTTACTATATTGCTCTGTAATTACATTCAGCTTCTTAAATAAGGATTGGTATATATTATAAGAATATATATTTTTACAAATATATATATATATATATATTAAATTTATTTATACAAACATTGATGGCTACATATGTGCATACATGTTTCTGTAATCACCCGCGTTGGGGGATTACGTCAACAGGCCAAGAATTATCGTCGAGAACTCTCTTTCTCTCTCTCTCTCTCTCTCTCTCTCTCCCTATATATATATATATATATATATATATATATATATATATATATATATATATATTAGTAAGCTATGAAAATATATATGACCATTCAGCAACGCAGAATATTCCGCGTTTGCTTCTCGTGAAAATTCGTCAGGTGTATATTGCAACTTTCATTCTATTGAGATTGAAACGCGGAATACTCCGTGTATCTTAATTGCCATATATATTTTTATAACTTACTACCTAGCTCTTCCTATGCATTGAGGACTGATGAAGTAAATACTAAAACGTACGCATAAATTATGTCTCTATATATTAATTTATGTGATTAAATGTAGTAATCATAGTTATCATAATATATATATATATATATATATATATATATATTGATAAAGTGGCCGTTACTTTTTAATTGTGCCATTATATTTAATAGCTCTCGGATCCACACGCCGTCTGGTACCGCCGCAAATAACAAACAAATAAAACAAGAAATAAATAAAAATCCATTTCAGCAACTTTTGAAAGTGCAAATAGAATGCATTTATTCATATTTCTCCAAAAACAATGGGGTTGAAGGGCATAGAGATTGTGTACTTGAAATCTGGGAAGTTCACGTTTTATTGTATTACATAGAATTTTTAGTCTCTTTCATCGTTTAATACCGAGATTTTATCTATATTCTAGGTCTAGAATTTGTTGGGATCAGTAAACCTTTAAACCTTCACCGGAACATCAACTTCAACTGACTACCTTAAACCTGTTTACTAACAATCATGTCTTCCTTGCAAGGATAGCTCTTCCTCTTCTCTCATTATCGTTTGTCTAATGTGAACATATGTTGTAGAGAATAACCACATATGTATAAAGAATAAATGCTGCCAATACGTCAATTTTCTAAAGATTATTTAACATATTAAACGTTTTACAAAATAAATATTAGTTATTGTTTCTACATAAAACATTAGTGTTTCATGCTTATACAATAATCAGTGATAATTACTGCTAGTCAGGAGATTTGAACACAGTTAACAAAGCCAACCTTGGCTATGCAGCATAGTGGCTTCCCTCTCGGCTGCCTCAACATTTAGGCTGAAACGGTCCGTATTCTCTAGTTGACCGCAGATAGACGACAACTTCAATCTCTTATATATATATATATATATATATATATATAAAAGTAGATAGACAGAGAGAAAGAGAGAGAGAGAGAGAGAGAAGAAAGAGAGCAGAAAAGGGCATTAGTTAGTGTGTTTTTTATGTATTTTTCCTAGTTTATGTGAATAAGGGTTTAAAAATCATAGCTCCTTACCGATCATTTATGATGATGTAGATAACCCTACTGGCAAACTGTGGTTGATATTGTCAACTTTTGTCACCTCGAATATAGGTTTAGGTCTAATTCTTGCTACCTGTTAGCTCTTAGCCCTAACCTTGGGCTTTCCACATGATTTACACAACTGATTACGAAGAAAGAGAATTCGATGCTGACAAACGGGAAACAATTGAAAACGAAATATGTGCAAAAAGCGTACATGTTGTTTCAACGAGAAATTTTCACAAAAGGCCGTACACTTTGGGAAAAGATAATTCGATATTTTACCAAAAACAGAAGACAACAATATAACAGAAAATAGCAGAAAATATAAAGTTTTAGCAGCGTGTGAGGCGTTTGTGAAGGAACGAAAAGCAATCAATCCACTGGCCGTTAAAACTGCCAAAAGGAGTGAGAAAACCCATTTAAATAATCATTAAATGTTTTCAAATAGATATTGAAACCAATTTTAACGGCTTCCGAAAAACAAAGCTTTCTGTTTTTTTTTAACTTAAAAAAAAAATATTTTTATTGTGTATTTTAATTTTAAAAAGACATCTTGATATGCGTTTGCTTTCCCAACCAAACGTAAACCTGCGTTGGATTCACACCTTTATGTCAAATAATAAACAAAGAAGAAAAAAGAAATGAACGAAGTAAAAAGAAAGATGAATAAACTAGGAAAGGAGAAACAAAGAAATAGATTAAAAATAAAAAAAAGACAAAAGAAACAAAACAAAAAAAAATCCAAAAGGATAATCAAAAGGAAGAAGAGGAAGAATAACGAAAAAGAGAACAGAATATTATAAAGTAAATAATTGGAAGAGTATGAACAATTTACAAGCAAATGGTTCACCACCACCACCACCACCACCGACCCTTTAAATACCAACCTTTCTTCATCGAGGAACAAGAAATGGCCACGCGATAATATCAGAGCTACCGGTTAACAGGGCTGAGGTGAAAATCTAAGAGGAATCGGCATCAGGATCCGTCGTAATCTGGTCGTCTTTGCCTCTACATATGTATCAAACAAAGACGTGTTAAGATCGCCACGGCAAATTAATACAGTAAGACTGACTATGTTGCTCTTGTGCCATTATTTTTGTTGGTTCTGAGTAAAACCTTCCTCGACTTCGCATGCGATTGCAGGATTGCTGTTCTCTGTATCGAGACTTAAACATAGAATCTTGAACGAGAACAAATAGCTCTTTTTACTCACTTCATCTCTAACAAGGCATATTGTTACTTGGATGTAAGGGGCTACTATTTGAAACTATTTGGAACTATTTGGAACTATGCCCAGAAAAGATAAACAAGATGTTGGTTTACGTTACATTTAAACATCTGCATATCAGTACAGCTTGGGAAGTAGACAGCAAGAAGAGAATTCCAAAGTCTATATGTTCGAGGGAAAACACTATTAGAGTTGAAAACTTTCTGGCATTTAGGGACTTCAACAGCGAAGGAGTGAGATTCTGTTGCCGCTTAATACAATTCACTTATCTCATTAGCGCAGTGTTAGCAGGAAATTGTTAATGGGACATCTCTAATATGTTCTCTGATGGCTTCCCAGTAAACCCTTTTGTTGTTTTGCGCAATGGCTTCCTCCATTGGGGTTGGGATTTAAGTGTGATGATACGACTTAGTGGTCTGCGTTTCCAAGTGGACTGTGCGCGTTAGTCACACAATCCGCGGGTACTGTGGTGAGTCATAGGTCTAGAAGTGAAACCTTGATTTACGATCTGGGAGGCGAGTTAGGAACATTACTGTCTGTGAGGAAATGAACTATAGAAAAGCTATAATTAGAGAGTCCAGCTGCATCTGTTGAACCTGAGAAACAAAGCCAATTTTTACTGTGGACATTAACGTCACCAAACCCATGTATTTGAGCGTTACTATCTAAGGAGAGTGCTGCATCTAGACTATCAGAGATATGATCTTTAAAGTAGAGTTTTGACTTGAGGAAGATCGTAAGGAAAATATCAGTAACCAAACAGTGCTGAAATGCTAAAAAGCACATAAAAGCTTGGTCATCCGATTCCGGACGTTACCCTTTAGTTAAAGGGCGCGTGCTACGAATATAGACTAAAGCCCGTGCATATATCTATCGACCCTTTACAGCAAAGAGGTGATACCCCATCATTTTAAAGTAGTCAGAGGGGATTGAGTGTAAGTTTGTTTCACTTAATGCTAAGATAGGATAGACTCAACATCATCTAGATTACTTCTAGGCCCACGGATATTATTTGTGAATACAAGCCTCAAGGGAAGAGGCGAATTAGTTTTGTTTGGGTGGTTGTCTTGTTTGATCGTGATGAACTATGAACTGGAAGGATGACTACATGCCGACTAGACAATCGTGCAGCTGTGAGCTCTATACAGAAGCCCGATTTGTTTAACAACAATAACAGAGAGTTGACGGTTGCTTAGTAGTTAACGAAGCCAGCTGTAAACATAGGTGTTCAATGTTCGAACTCAGTTCATTCCACAGAAGCATTTTCACTTATGGACGTTAACAATCATTCATGCGATCCCTCTGTGTTCTTATAGAAAGAATTCTTAATAGAAAGATATTGAAGAAATGAATACCAACAAAATCATATTCACAAATCATGCTACAGAGCAACAACCAATATTACTACTACTACTACTACTACTACTACTACTACTACTACTACTAAAAACGTTTTTTTCAAAACATGCCCACTAGGGTAGGTCGATTTTGAAACCACGGCAAGACTGAGGTAGAGAAAGTTGCTAAATAACATTTATAACAACACTGCAAAATATTTTTTCCCAAAACCTCGTAATTTTTTGAGCAAATGAATTTAAAGATTGAAAATTTTCAATATCCTGGCTGTACATCGCTGAATGCCGGTGTTAAATGAAAGAATAAGCATGTCATATTAATACCGCTTCTTTTTAAGAAAAAATATGAAGAAAGTATAAGCAATATTTTTTAAATTTGTTTGTTATGTATGTTATCTTCAGAAAACTTAATGAGTGCCGGAAAAAAAAAAGAAACTCTGCTAAAGATTTCATTTAAAATAAATTTTAAAAATTTATAACAAGGGCTTTATTTTACCCGGTTCATCTTTCCTTCAACACCGTCTACTAATTTGTTTCATTTTCTCGCTCGCTCGCTCACGTGTGTTGTGTTTACTCTTTAGTAACAGGCTGATTTCAAATACAAAAACTACATTTTGCATTTTATATCTAAGCACATTTTAATTAATAAGAGAAAGAAATATATATTTTATATCTTTGTGCTATTTGACAGGTTTTTTTAATTAAAAATAACATTTTTCTACGCAAGGCTATTTGTGTGTGAATTAATCGACTTGTGTTTTTAAACTGTTTTCGGTGAGTAAAACCATTATTATTTTTTTATATATATTTATCTATTTTTCCTAATTTAAATTAATAATTTTCTTTTTTCTATTTCTTACAATATCATTTAATATATTTTTGCAGATATTTTTCTAACAATGAGTCGAAAACGAAGTATTTCTAGACGCAGTACTGATTCTACAAAATTTGCAGGCCCACCTTCTCCATTAAAAACTACAGAACCCCCTACTTTCCGTCAAGTTATTAAATATAGTTACTTTATGGAGAAATCTCAGCCAACTCTAAATGCATTTTCTCTTTCGAAATTAATGGCAAATGAAATTGTGGATATTTGGAAGGCAGTAAATCCCCGTTTGCCCCTATTGACTGAAACATTGATTATATATAAAGTGCAAGATACTTGCTTTAGAAAAGTTAAGCAAATAAACAGAAAATCCTTATCAAAAGTCGCTAAAAATATTCTGGTCGAAAAACTTGACAAATTATTTGACATTTCATCGTGTTCATGTGATTTACCACTTGCAAGATGTAGTGACAAAAATGTTAAATGCAGAAAAGAAAATTGTCAAGCAAAGCACATAGTGTGTACCTGTTCTATCACAAAGAAGGTAAGTTTACTTTTATTTATTTTAATTTTCAATTATTTGTTTTTATTTTTAAAAAAGTTAATGTCTATATCATACATATCTTAAATTAAATGAATTTCGATACTTGTAATCATATTAATTACAAGTATCGAAATTCATTTAATTTAAGATATGTATGATATAGACATTAACCAAATGAGAAAAATTCTTACAATTTTTTATATGTAAAATAGCATTATTTCTAAGACCAGAGAAGAATAGAATTAACATTTGTCAAATTGTATATTTCAGGTTCCTCTGGAAGATCGAGAATATTTGAAGGACCAAAGAAATAAAATTGGACCCAAAGGCAATTTTCAACTGGGACCTGTTGATACAGCAGCAGTAGCAAAATCTAAAAAGTTATTTGTGTCAAGAGAAAAGCAAGTTGATTCATCCCCTCCTGTTGCTTCAACATCCCAAGACCAAAATATTCTTCCTTCAGAAAATAGTGATGAAACAGATGAAAGTTTTGAACCAGAGGGAGAATGTAAGAGTATTTACAGCCTTATAAAAATTCCACGTTATGCAATTGAACTCATCAGGGGTGATGTCTCGTCCAATTTAGGAGCAAGTCTCGCAAATGCTTTTCTTTTAGATCTGCAGGCTGTGGGCCTTCTGAAACCAAACATTGATTTAAAAAATATTTTTTTGGACAAATCCAAAATTGATAGGGAAAAAGAAAGAACAAAAAATAGTGCCTATCAAAAGCATAATGAAAAAATTAGCAATCTTAGCTGCATTGGTGTCGATGGGAAACACGACAAAGATACATTATTTTACCAAGAAACTGTTGATGATAAAGGGAACAAAATACAAAGAAAATCTAAAAGACAAGAACATCATTTGACTTTTACAAAAGAGATGGGATGCGGAAGTAATGGGAAATACCTTACTCATAGAGTGATCCCCACTGTTGGAGCCACAGGTGCTGTTCTGGCAAATGAGGTGTTCCAAGTGTTAAAACAATATGAAAGTGTTCAAACACTAAAGGCTGTCCTTTTGGACAACACTAGCACCAACACAGGATGCAAATCAGGACTAGTCTCTTCCTTAGAAGATAACATCAAAAGGAAACTACACACAATTGGATGTTCCCTCCATCAGAATGAGCTCCCTTTTAGGGCAATATTTAAATCCATTGATGGAAGTGGCAAAAGCCCAACATCTTTTACAGGCCCACTTGGAAAATTATGTGCCAGCAATCAACATCATTTGCCCCAAGTTAACTTTTTACAAGTGAGTAGTCCTTTAGAGACTATTTACTCTAAATTAACAGAAAATAAGGATCTATCTGGTGACCAGAGATTACTGTTAGAATATTCAGTAGGAATTTCGAGGGGCAAAGTAAATCCTAAGTATGCAGCCTGGAGGATCGGACCATTGAATCAGTCAAGATGGCTTACTCTGGCAATCAGATTAATGTGCATATGGACACGAAAAAGTTATGCAACAGAATTAACCACAAAAATGCACAATCTGATTAAATTCATTGTCCAAGTCTATGCAGTTTGCTGGTTTTAAATTAAATTAGATAACAAATTTCATAACCAGCAACTGTATATTTTTAAAATGATTGGGCAAATAAAAAAGCAGCCATCAGAAATTCAAGAAATAGCATTGAAAAACCTTAAATTCAACGCTTTTGCCCTTTTGCCTGAAAATATTATTTTCTCAATGATAAAATCTAATGAATTGGAAGTGAGAGAAGAAGCTATTAAAAGAATTTTAACCATAAGGTAAGTAAACATTTGTTCATATAAAACTGATCAAATTGTTTACACTGATTTATACATTCATTTTAACAAAAAATTTAATTAAAATAAAAATTGTGTTCATTTGTTGAATTCAATATAATAATTTCTTTTTTTTCAGGAATGGGGAACCATCGAAAAAGCGTCTGAAAAAAATTTCAGATATAAATTTTAATGCTTCACATTGGTCGGATTTGATAGACCTTTCTCAAAATGGAGTGTCAGAGCCAGCTTTGACTGAAGACTTATCAGACAATGAACTTCGCGAATTCTTGATGAGTGGTAGAAAGCCAGATTTGCCTGATTTGCCTGCTCATTCACAAAGTGTTGAAAGGGCTGTGAAGTTGACATCAGAAGCCTGCCATTCAGTCTATGGACTTGAAGCAAGACATAGACATATTATTGCTAAAATTTTATGCCATGAAATGAGGCCATTTTTTGCTTCAAAAGGGGCTTATAGAGAGACCTTTGACATTATGTTACAAAAATAGTTTGATTTTTGTACTTTTTTCCCTAGAAGTAAGAAATGTTTTGGATTTGTTTAAATTTTTTTTTCCCCCCAAACAATTAAAACTTTTCTTCTTTTTATTGACAACAAAAAATTCAATTCTTTTTACAATTTTTTTATAATTATAACACACAGTAAGGTAAAATATGCCATTTCCAAAAAAAATGGGGGGGGGGGGTGCAGTTATAAATTTTTTAATATTTACCATACCAGTTATTATATAGTTTATTTAAATAAATAAACCCACTCCTTGCTATGATCAAAACTGCAAAATACCAAATAATTTCACATGTAAATCTTTCACAGATAAGGATTTTTCCGTTTCAAAACAGACGATCTTTAAAATCAAATGCTCATCTAACGGCTGATGTTAGAAACCTAGTTTTTATATATTTGTACTTCCCTCATGTGGGTGCAACTTTCTCCACCTAGGTCTTTTACATTTTCCAAAAAAAGTTAAAAATCAACCTACCCTAATGCCCACATGTGCTGATACCATATAAAATGGTGGTAAAAATTCAGCTACAGGACGCATTATAGAAAACCTCTACTGGAAGGGTGCGAATGGTACTGAAATCTTAAGGTTGGTTATTTGCACTTTCATCCTAAAGAATACTAATGGTTGTAGCTTACAGGAAATTACGGTACATGGCTGTTGAGATGAAGCAAAATTATTTGCAACGGTTATCAAAAGAGACTGACAGTTGGAAATCGAGAAAGACTTTTGTGATTCAGAATTTAGGGAACAGTACTTGTCAGTTAAAAATATACGATAATTATCCATGTGAACTTACTAATGATGAAAAAAATAATAATAAGCTATATCACCACTACAATTCAACATAGTCATGATGCCTCTTAATAATATTCTTAGAAAATGCCAAGCCGGGTATAAGTCTACCAATACAAATGAAAGAATGGTCCCTCTAATGTACATGGATGATCTGAAAGTATTTGCAAAAATCAAAAAAACAAAAAAAACAAAAACAAAACAAACAAACTAGTCAGTAATAATCAAAACCAGAATCTTCAGCCAGAATTTCTGAATGTGCGCACTGCTAGTCATGAGAAGGGGAAAAACTGGAAGCAAGGGAAGGTATGGAACTACCAAGCTAAACAGAGATGAAGCTGCAAATAGTTGGGAGGTCTGAAGGCAGACGCCATAAAAGCAACAGAAATGAAAGAGAAAGTTAGAAAAGAATACGTCAGAGGAACAAGAAAATACGCAGAAACTTTACTATATGCGAGTAGTAGAAACCTAATTAAAGGTGTAAACACAAGGGCAATGTCACTAGTAAGATGTTTTGAACCCTTTATAGGTTGTATCAAAGAAGAACTGAGACATCTCGACCAGGAGAATAAGAAAATCATGACAATGTACAATGCATTACACCTAAGAATGATACTAACTTACACTATGTGAAAATGGAAAAGTTGGGGAAAGAGAACTACTTTGTATAGAATACTGTTTAAATGACACAAAAAAAAATTAGAAAAATGCATAATGCAAAACACTAAAATAAGAATTTCTGCATCTATTTCTGCATTAACTGTCAAGAAATAAAAATAAAATACAATTATATACGAAAAAAGAATAATGGGAAGAGAAACAGCTATACTGGCAATTCATAAGGATAACAAAAGACTCATGAAAACAATTGGAAATGGCTACCAAAAGATAGCTAAACAAAGAAACTGAATCCAACCACAGAAAAGTAAGGGTCGACAAGGCACAGGAAAACAAGAAATTTTTGGAATAGTCACCAACATCCGAACATCCATAAAAATAGAATGAAGAATTTAAAAAGCAATTAAACGCCAGAAAACGTTTCAAGAAAATTAAGAGAGGGTTTTCGAGGTCAAGATTTTTCCCCATTTGTTTTTTGTCATCGGCTTGATCCCGTTGACACTTCATTTACGATATTTGAAAGCAGGATATGAAGTCAAAAAAGATTTATCACACTCAACCATCTATTATTCGTGAATCATCAAGGGGTTGTTAAAAACACGCGAGAACTAGCTTCATAACCTAATAAATACAATCAGATTGTTTCGTAAATGTACTATTCCTGTGAAGATAAAAAGCAAACTCGTCCATTGAACACCCAACAACAAATCTTATAACGAATATGGACACCGAGAGAGACTACGAATATTTAGAGATATCTGATAAGATTAAGAACATGGAAATGAAAAACCAGTTTACAGCCGAGTACAATAAAAGAGAGTTATTCTTGAATCGCAGTTCCACAGTCAGGATATAAAATATATGACATCAATGCAAGAGCAGTAGCTATCATTTAATATGCAGCTGGTATATTTGATGAGAATCTAGATACATTAAAATATTTGGATGCAAAAACGCGGAAAATGCTTTGAAATTTATAGGAGCTTTTGCTAAGAAAAATGTAGATTGATTATATTTACTTAGAAAAGAAGATGGATGACGCTTACTAAGTGTGGTGCATTTGGTAAATATAGAGGAAGGAAGTCTAACTAAATATATTTCTGTTCGGTAAGTGAAAAGATAACATATACTGGCGTGAAAAATAATCAGAGAAAATATTTGGAAAGAAACTACACACTGTATTCTTTAAGAATCTTAAATTAAGAGATAATGACAGAACTGATATTCAAAGATATATTGAGAGCTCTTTAATGGCAACGCATAAACAGACAAGTCGCACTATGCTCATCGAGTACTACCCCGACAAATCTGCAGAATCACTGATGTGCAGATTACATCACTATGCACTTCCTATGTTAACTACTCATCAATATAAAAAGTGGAGATACGACAAACTTGAATATATGCCAACTCTATGATTTAAACCACAACGAAAAATGTTATGAGCATAAATAAGAAGTATTACAGTACAACGACAATGTAAAACATTTTTGAGGCATACAAAATGATAAGATCCTTTGACATTCGAAACCTGACATAATTTTTCTAAACAAAAACAAGAAAACTGCTCATCCATTGACTTAGTCTGCCCTTTCGATACGATAGCGCAAGAGAAAAGTCATGAAAAATAAATAATATCAAGGTCTGAAATGGGGATTAGTTAAACTATGAAAATGATAACTAATAATATGAATTAATAGTGCAAACTCACAAAAAAATACGAAAACAGACGTGACTGCGTTAGAAAGTCAACCTACGTGGAACTATTGATGCATCAACACGTCTTGCATGCGGACAACGATCCTGGTGAATAATAAAAATAGTGAAACCTTTTATGGCAGAGATATGCAAACAGACCACTCATCTAAGAAATGACGTGACATTATTAATCCAGAAAGAAAAAAAACAACTGACAAATCTTACAATGTGCCAACCTAGCAGTTCACAGGGTGATTATTAAAATGGCAGAAAACCTAAGCAATTCACAGAATTTGCCAGCAAGCTGTACGGAATATTGGACATGAATAAAATTACTGTTATAGAATTAATTGCAAAAACAGTGGGAACATTACTAAATAGTAGAAGGACACTAGAATTATTTTGTACATTTTAATTTTTGAATCAAAAGATAGATTGACGAGTTACTTCGCATAAAATATATGAATATATCTTATGTGTTAGGAAAATTCTCGAGTGCAGAACTCAATACATTGATAAGTAAAAATAGAAATGTACACTCTAAAATGATAAGAATATGAAAAACAAACTAGGGAACAGCAATTGCAAAAAAAAACCCAAAAAAACGTATAGTGTAACAATCTCTTTCGCTTACTGTTGTGGAGGAACAAACCACCCCTATTTCAGAACGAAGTGGAATCAAACCAGTTCTATGAATAACATTGGTTTCAGAGACTAAATGGAGACATTCATACAATGTTTTACCGCATGTTACGAAACGTTCCTCTCATACCACTTAAGTGGTTCCTGTATTCTTTATGATAAATACATATTTTACACTACTTGTGGTTTCTTTCATTTTTAACCCCTAGCACGGGTCTACAACACTTACAAGTGAGAAAAATATCATTGTTTGATACCACATAAAATGCATGAAGATGCAATAAGAATAGAAAAGATCTAGAAAAGATGACACCATTAAAACATCGACTGGAAGAGCAAATCGAGAACTTTAATCCTGGGAAGGCTTATTAAGGCACTCAAATTTCAGAGATTGCTGTCCGTTTTTGGCAACAATTCTTGAATGGTAAACGGCTGTTTCGATAAATAAATACTAGGAATCTGAGAAAATTTGTTATTAGCAAGACTCCAGAAGCATAACCTTAAAACAGAAGGGCATGAAGTGTACTGACATATTCGGGCGGTTTATTATTATTTAGAGTCCAAAGAAAGACAGCGTCCGTTATTAATCTCTGCTGTGAGAATGCAAAGAAATTTGAGATGGTGATGGAAATACTGCAAAGCTGGGAGCCTCATTTCCACTCAGACTTCAAAGAATGTCTCTTTTATATGTTTCCTTTATGAATCAGAGCATAATATTAATGGCACGTGTAAGAGTCGAAGTACTATGATAATAATGAGATAAATATTATCGTATATATATATATATATATATATATATATATATGTATATATGGTGATAATTGGAACGTCTTGTCAGACGAGTGCCACTCCCTCAGACACGCTAGCATGAGCCTAAAAATTGCTTTTTTTTCTTTTTTAGTCCTACTGGTGAATTCACACGCTCAAGCAGGCATGACACTGAAGACGAGATCAATTATTACATGCTTCCAGCATTTCCAGTTTCCACGCGTCACAACTTTTCCATCGCCACAGGACCATTTTTATAGACAAATGTCTGAGGGAGTATCTATACACAGATGATGCTACAGAGTTTTAGCTTTGTACGACAGCTAAGTCTCTCTCTCGGTTCAAAATGTTTAGATCCAGCAACAAGCAAGAGCAAGATAGCAAGCAACAAGTTAAACTGCAGACCAGCTTAATGCGGATACTTGTCTTCCGCTTTATGTTTTTTAAATCAAGATTCGCTTCTCCTAGAAAGTTTGTCTTCACCACGGCTTACCCTCTCCAACCCAACACACACACACACACACACACACACACACACACACACACACACACACACACACACACACACACACACACACACATATATATATACATTTATACAAGATCAACAATATGAAAAACGAAGCAAAATGACAAGGAAAGTATATAAAGGAAAATACATTGAAAGTATAAGGATGGAATTATAAAATAAGGAGGAAAGTGTTTGAGAGGTAAGAAAAGAGTAAAAAAAGAGTAAAAAGAGAGTAAAAAAAAGAGAGTAAAAAAGAGTAAAATATTAAAAAATAAAATAAAATGAGGAGTATGGAGAAATTGTAAAACAAAAAGGAAGGACATCAGCATAAATAAAAAACGAACAAGGAAAATATAACGAGAAAAAGAACATGGAAAGTGTGAAAAATAGTATGAAAGAGTAAATACACAAAATAGCAATGAAATGATGTACAAGTAAAAAAAGAAGTCGAAAAATAAGAAAAAAAAAATGACAAAGACGAAGGTATGCGAGCGAATCTCTTAAAGTGCAAACTGAATGTTTCAGCGTAATGGAATAAACATTCGCGTGGACAAACACTGACACCTGTGCATCAAATAACTTGCAGAAATAAGACAAATGAGACTATCATATATATTGCTTTCACACCTCAACTCTTTCCAAAAAAATAAGCAAAAAATATTTTAGAATATTGTTAAAAATTAAGTTTTGTTTATATACGCTTTTCTTCGCCGGAATTCTCATTATACTAATTATGGCTTGCACATAATTTTCAATTATTTATCAAATAAAGATGTGGCTGTGAAAAGTATACTAGAAATCGTATGCGTATTCGGCAAGCAACTAGTTTGTGAATTCATATTGATACTGGCTTACTTTTGTAAACGAAGTACCATCCATATTCATACTCTTCTATGGATTCTTCTCTTTAAAAACGGCGTTCGTTCATATATATATATTACACACACACACATATCTCTCTCTCTCTCTCTCTCTCTCTATATATATATATATATATATTTATATATATATATATATATATATATATATATATGAAAGTTTATTTTCCTCCTGAAAATATTATAGTTTTGCAAACGCAGATGTCGCATATGAATTTAATATGGTCAGACTAGTAGTCAATATCTGCTGTAGTGTTTGCGCATAATATCACTCGCTTAAATCCGTTATCATATAATCTTATATTACCTGAAAAAGTCACATTACACACTAAGACATATTTACCGGTTGAATCAGGAGTTTAACTCAATAATTATTTTCTTCTTTTTCACTCACAAAACTAGGAACTATTCTAGATTGGTCACAGTTCTAGCAACAGTATCGTACGTGTTCAGCTCGTATTAACATATGTATATCGTTCCGATTTTCCTTAACTACGCTTAAAATAACCACCTCTCTCTATATATGTATATATGAATGCATATATATAGAGAGATATAGGGATATTTTGCGAGAAAAATTTGATGAACGAATAATTTCACAAAATTTATCTGTTAACTAGCTATAGTTTTTGTGCGATCTAAGTCTAATAAATTATATACTTGGAATATTTAATTGGATATATTAAATCATATGTTTATTAATAAACAGATCCACCGGACCTATATAACATTTTTTTACCGGACTCATTATATAAAAAAGAAAATTTCTACTTCGGACTATTACCTTGTGATGTGGATTATTCAAAATAAAGATTGGATCACTTTACCACACTGCTATCAAAGACATTCACGTCGGATTTTACCGTGCAATTTGGATGTGATTTTTTATATCCTTTTCATTAACTTCCCTTACTCTATGATATTTAAATACTTAAAAAACTTTTAATTGTGATTTTCCATGTCTCACTGATTTTAACAAATCAGGTGATAAACATTATAATTATTTTCTAATACTTTCTCCTCTGAAGAGATGGTAGACATCGAAATCCTATAGGATAAGGAGTTATAATATTTTAAATGTATTCTTTGTCTTACATAAAATAATAAAAAAAATTGATTTGGAATTTAACAATTTCACGTCATAAATTTTAAAATTGATTGAATGACTAAAATTTGATTTATTTGCTCTATCTTGCATATCAAGCAATTTTTATTTAGATGGGATAGTACTTATAGAATATTACAGCCAATAATATTCTGTAAGACTTATAATCACAAGTTTCCATACCAGTTGATTGTTAGATAATTTTATTCTGAAATATATATATATATATATATATATATATATATATATATATAAATAAATATATATATATATATATCGTAATGAAAATAGACATAAATAAATATAATGTGATGCAATTTTTCTCACTACCAGTAGAAGATTCTTGGTTCAGTTGGTAGAGCGTCAGATTCAGTTACTAGAATGCCGATTTAGAATGTCACTAATTCTAGCTCCACTGATGGGAAATTGAGTTGATGAAACACCTGTCTATCGATGCCTATATCTCTCTCTTATATCTTCTTTTCTATTCTTCTTCTTCTATATCTATATAAATAAAATGAACTCATTTTTTCCCGTCTAATTTTGACATTAATAGCATTAAAAATCAAGATATTTCATGCAAATATAATATGCACAAACGGCAGAACAATATCTGAGGTGTGTTATAGGCTTATTATTTCTCAAATTCCTCGATTATCTTAGATTTCTATACTTTTTCTGCTGAAAAGTCACGGCCAAAATCGGTTAAGATCAATAGAAGTGGTAAAATATTTTCTCTCTAATAAATTCCTCCTCCCACTGCCACCACTTAACACCGTTTGGGGATCGTTCACAAGGAACAGCTGAGAAGAGAACACCGGTTTGGCTTCGTAGTTCTTTCATGTGAAGTTATTTAAAATCACTAAACTAAGCTGCAGTGCTCTGTGGCGTAGTGGTTAGCGTGCTGGATAATTCACATTATATTTTCACGTTCGCGCCGACCTACCGTAGTCGTTTTTTTTTTTTTTTCCTAAACAACTGGAATGGACTTTTCTTGGTGGCCGAACTGTTAACGTTGCAGATGTTTTTTTTTTTTCACACTTTATTTTCCTATTTTTACTCATGACTCCGGGTTTGATCCTTCCTACTTACCTACCATAACATTTTTTAAAACTCCACCCCCCGTCCCGGAAACAAACACTCGGGCAACGCCGGGTACCCCCGCTATCTTTTCTATCTTCTATCTATCTTCTATCTATATAAATAAAATGAACTCATTTTTTCCCGTGGGATTTTGACATTAATAGGATTAAAAATCAAGATATTTCATGCAAATATAATATGCACAAACGGCAGAACAATATCTGAGGTGTGTTATAGGCTTATTATTTCTCAAATTCCTCGATAATCTTAGATTTCTATACTTTTTCTGCTGAGAAGTCACGGCCAAAATCGGTTAAGATCAATGGAAGTGGTAAAATATTTTCTCTCTAATAAATTCCTCCTCCCCCTGCCACCACTTAACACCGTTTAGGGATCGTTCACAAGGAACAGTTGAGAAGAGAACACCGGTTTGGCTTCGTAATTCTTTCATGTGAAGTAATTTTAAATCACTAAACTAAGCTGCAGTGCTCTGTGGCGTAGTGGTTAGCGTGCTGGGCAATTCACATTATATTTTCACGTTCGCGCCGACCTACCGTGGTCGTTTTTTTTTTTTTTTTCCTAAACAACTGGAATGGACTTTTCTTGGTGGCCGAACTGTTAACGTTGCAGATGTTTTTTTTTTTTCACACTTTATTTTCCTATTTTTACTCATGACTCCGGGTTTGATCCTTCCTACTTACCTACCATAACATTTTTTAAAACTCCACCCCCCGTCCCGGAAACAAACACTCGGGCAACGCCGGGTACCCCCGCTATCTATCTATCTATCTTCTATCTATAAAAATAAAATGAACTCATTTTTTCCCGTGGGATTTTGACCTTAATAGGATTAAAAATCAAGATATTTCATGCAAATATAATATGCACAAACGGCAGAACAATATCTGAGGTGTGTTATAGGCTTATTATTTCTCAAATTCCTCGATAATCTTAGATTTCTATACTTTTTCTGCTGAGAAGTCACGGCCAAAATCGGTTAAGATCAATGGAAGTGGTAAAATATTTTCTCTCTAATAAATTCCTCCTCCCCCTGCCACCACTTAACACCGTTTAGGGATCGTTCACAAGGAACAGTTGAGAAGAGAACACCGGTTTGGCTTCGTAGTTCTTTCATGTGAAGTAATTTAAAATCACTAAACTAAGCTGCAGTGCTCTGTGGCGTAGTGGTTAGCGTGCTGGGCAATTCACATTATATTTTCACGTTCGCGCCGACCTACCGTGGTCGTTTTTTTTTTTTTTTTTCCTAAACAACTGGAATGGACTTTTCTTGGTGGCCGAACTGTTAACGTTGCAGATGTTTTTTTTTTTTTCACACTTTATTTTCCTATTTTTACTCATGACTCCGGGTTTGATCCTTCCTACTTACCTACCATAACATTTTTTAAAACTCCACCCCCCGTCCCGGAAACAAACACTCGGGCAACGCCGGGTACCCCCGCTATCTATCTATCTATCTATCTATATAAATAAAATGAACTCATTTTTTCCCGTGGGATTTTGACCTTAATAGGATTAAAAATCAAGATATTTCATGCAAATATAATATGCACAAACGGCAGAACAATATCTGAGGTGTGTTATAGGCTTATTATTTCTCAAAGTCCTCGATAATCTTAGATTTCTATACTTTTTCTGCTGAGAAGTCACGGCCAAAATCGGTTAAGATCAATGGAAGTGGTAAAATATTTTCTCTCTAATAAATTCCTCCTCCCCCTGCCACCACTTAACACCGTTTAGGGATCGTTCACAAGGAACAGTTGAGAAGAGAACACCGGTTTGGCTTCGTAGTTCTTTCATGTGAAGTAATTTAAAATCACTAAACTAAGCTGCAGTGCTCTGTGGCATAGTGGTTAGCGTGCTGGGCAATTCACATTATATTTTCACGTTCGCGCCGACCTACCGTAGTCGTTTTTTTTTTTTTTTTCCTAAACAACTGGAATGGACTTTTCTTGGTGGCCGAACTGTTAACGTTGCAGATGTTTTTTTTTTTTCACACTTTATTTTCCTATTTTTACTCATGACTCCGGGTTTGATCCTTCCTACTTACCTACCATAACATTTTTTAAAACTCCACCCCCCGTCCCGGAAACAAACACTCGGGCAACGCCGGGTACCCCCGCTATCTATATAAATAAAATGAACTCATTTTTTCCCGTGGGATTTTGACCTTAATAGGATTAAAAATCAAGATATTTCATGCAAATATAATATGCACAAACGGCAGAACAATATCTGAGGTGTGTTATAGGCTTATTATTTCTCAAAGTCCTCGATAATCTTAGATTTCTATACTTTTTCTGCTGAGAAGTCACGGCCAAAATCGGTTAAGATCAATGGAAGTGGTAAAATATTTTCTCTCTAATAAATTCCTCCTCCTCCCCCTGCCACCACTTAACACCGTTTAGGGATCGTTCACAAGGAACAGTTGAGAAGAGAACACCGGTTTGGCTTCGTAATTCTTTCATGTGAAGTTATTTAAAATCACTAAACTAAGCTGCAGTGCTCTGTGGCGTAGTGGTTAGCGTGCTGGACAATTCACATTATATTTTCACGTTCGCGCCGACCTACCGTGGTCGTTTTTTTTTTTCCTCAACAACTGGAATGGACTTTTCTTGGTGGCCGAACTGTTAACGTTGCAGATGTTTTTTTTTTCACACTTTATTTTCCTATTTTTACTCATGACTCCGGGTTTGATCCTTCCTACTTACCTACCATAACATTTTTTAAAACTCCACCCCCCCGTCCCGGAAACAAACACTCGGGCAACGCCGGGTACCCCCGCTAGTATCTACATAAATAAAATGAACTCATTTTTTCCCGTGGGATTTTGACCTTAATAGGATTAAAAATCAAGATATTTCATGCAAATATAATATGCACAAACGGCAGAACAATATCTGAGGTGTGTTATAGGCTTATTATTTCTCAAAGTCCTCGATAATCTTAGATTTCTATACTTTTTCTGCTGAGAAGTCACGGCCAAAATCGGTTAAGATCAATGGAAGTGGTAAAATATTTTCTCTCTAATAAATTCCTCCTCCCCCTGCCACCACTTAACACCGTTTAGGGATCGTTCACAAGGAACAGTTGAGAAGAGAACACCGGTTTGGCTTCGTAATTCTTTCATGTGAAGTTATTTAAAATCACTAAACTAAGCTGCAGTGCTCTGTGGCGTAGTGGTTAGCGTGCTGGACAATTCACATTATATTTTCACGTTCGCGCCGACCTACCGTGGTCGTTTTTTTTTTTTTTTTCATAAACAACTGGAATGGACTTTTCTTGGTGGCCGAACTGTTAACGTTGCAGATGTTTTTTTTTTCACACTTTATTTTCCTATTTTTACTCATGACTCCGGGTTTGATCCTTCCTACTTACCTACCATAACATTTTTTAAAACTCCACCCCCCCGTCCCGGAAACAAACACTCGGGCAACGCCGGGTACCCCCGCTATCTTCTATCTTCTATATAAATAAAATGAACTCATTTTTTCCCGTCTAATTTTGACATTAATAGGATTAAAAATCAAGATATTTCATGCAAATATAATATGCACAAACGGCAGAACAATATCTGAGGTGTGTTATAGGCTTATTATTTCTCAAAGTCCTCGATAATCTTAGATTTCTATACTTTTTCTGCTGAGAAGTCACGGCCAAAATCGGTTAAGATCAATGGAAGTGGTAAAATATTTTCTCTCTAATAAATTCCTCCTCCTCCCCCTGCCACCACTTAACACCGTTTAGGGATCGTTCACAAGGAACAGTTGAGAAGAGAACACCGGTTTGGCTTCGTAATTCTTTCATGTGAAGTTATTTAAAATCACTAAACTAAGCTGCAGTGCTCTGTGGCGTAGTGGTTAGCGTGCTGGACAATTCACATTATATTTTCACGTTCGCGCCGACCTAGCGTGGTCGTTTTTTTTTTTTTTTTCCTAAACAACTGGAATGGACTTTTCTTGGTGGCCGAACTGTTAACGTTGCAGATGTTTTTTTTTTCACACTTTATTTTCCTATTTTTACTCATGACTCCGGGTTTGATCCTTCCTACTTACCTACCATAACATTTTTTAAAACTCCACCCCCCCGTCCCGGAAACAAACACTCGGGCAACGCCGGGTACCCCCGCTAGTATATCTATATAAATAAAATGAACTCATTTTTTCCCGTCTAATTTTGACATTAATAGGATTAAAAATCAAGATATTTCATGCAAATATAATATGCACAAACGGCAGAACAATATCTGAGGTGTGTTATAGGCTTATTATTTCTCAAAGTCCTCGATAATCTTAGATTTCTATACTTTTTCTGCTGAGAAGTCACGGCCAAAATCGGTTAAGATCAATGGAAGTGGTAAAATATTTTCTCTCTAATAAATTCCTCCTCCTCCCCCTGCCACCACTTAACACCGTTTAGGGATCGTTCACAAGGAACAGTTGAGAAGAGAACACCGGTTTGGCTTCGTAATTCTTTCATGTGAAGTTATTTAAAATCACTAAACTAAGCTGCAGTGCTCTGTGGCGTAGTGGTTAGCGTGCTGGACAATTCACATTATATTTTCACGTTCGCGCCGACCTAGCGTGGTCGTTTTTTTTTTTTTTTTTCCTAAACAACTGGAATGGACTTTTCTTGGTGGCCGAACTGTTAACGTTGCAGATGTTTTTTTTTTCACACTTTATTTTCCTATTTTTACTCATGACTCCGGGTTTGATCCTTCCTACTTACCTACCATAACATTTTTTAAAACTCCACCCCCCCGTCCCGGAAACAAACACTCGGGCAACGCCGGGTACCCCCGCTAGTATATCTATATAAATAAAATGAACTCATTTTTTCCCGTCTAATTTTGACATTAATAGGATTAAAAATCAAGATATTTCATGCAAATATAATATGCACAAACGGCAGAACAATATCTGAGGTGTGTTATAGGCTTATTATTTCTCAAAGTCCTCGATAATCTTAGATTTCTATACTTTTTCTGCTGAGAAGTCACGGCCAAAATCGGTTAAGATCAATGGAAGTGGTAAAATATTTTCTCTCTAATAAATTCCTCCTCCCCCTGCCACCACTTAACACCGTTTAGGGATCGTTCACAAGGAACAGTTGAGAAGAGAACACCGGTTTGGCTTCGTAATTCTTTCATGTGAAGTTATTTAAAATCACTAAACTAAGCTGCAGTGCTCTGTGGCGTAGTGGTTAGCGTGCTGGACAATTCACATTATATTTTCACGTTCGCGCCGACCTAGCGTGGTCGTTTTTTTTTTTTTTTTTCCTCAACAACTGGAATGGACTTTTCTTGGTGGCCGAACTGTTAACGTTGCAGATGTTTTTTTTTTCACACTTTATTTTCCTATTTTTACTCATGACTCCGGGTTTGATCCTTCCTACTTACCTACCATAACATTTTTTAAAACTCAACCCCCCCGTCCCGGAAACAAACACTCGGGCAACGCCGGGTACCCCCGCTAGTATATCTATATAAATAAAATGAACTCATTTTTTCCCGTGGGATTTTTACCTAAATAGGATTAAAAATCAAGATATTTGATGCAAATATAATATGCACAAACGGCAGAACAATATCTGAGGTGTGTTATAGGCTTATTATTTCTCAAAGTCCTCGATAATCTTAGATTTCTATACTTTTTCTGCTGAGAAGTCACGGCCAAAATCGGTTAAGATCAATGGAAGTGGTAAAATATTTTCTCTCTAATAAATTCCTCCTCCTCCCCCTGCCACCACTTAACACCGTTTAGGGATCGTTCACAAGGAACAGTTGAGAAGAGAACACCGGTTTGGCTTCGTAATTCTTTCATGTGAAGTTATTTAAAATCACTAAACTAAGCTGCAGTGCTCTGTGGCATAGTGGTTAGCGTGCTGGGCAATTCACATTATATTTTAACGTTCGCGCCGACCTACCGTAGTCGTTTTTTTTTTTTTTTTCCTAAACAACTGGAATGGACTTTTCTTGGTGGCCGAACTGTTAACGTTGCAGATGTTTTTGTTTTCACAGTTTATTTTCCTATTTTTACTCATGACTCCGGGTTTGATCCTTCCTACTTACCTACCATAACATTTTTTAAAACTCCACCCCCCCGTCCCGGAAACAAACACTCGGGCAACGCCGGGTACCCCCGCTAGTATATCTTCTTCTTCTTCTTCTATATAAATAAAATGAACTCATTTTTTCCCGTGGGATTTTGACCTTAATAGGATTAAAAATCAAGATATTTCATGCAAATATAATATGCACAAACGGCAGAACAATATCTGAGGTGTGTTATAGGCTTATTATTTCTCAAAGTCCTCGATAATCTTAGATTTCTATACTTTTTCTGCTGAGAAGTCACGGCCAAAATCGGTTAAGATCAATGGAAGTGGTAACATATTTTCTCTCTAATAAATTCCTCCTCCCCCTGCCACCACTTAACACCGTTTAGGGATCGTTCACAAGGAACAGTTGAGAAGAGAACACCGGTTTGGCTTTGTAATTCTTTCATGTGAAGTTATTTAAAATCACTAAACTAAGCTGCAGTGCTCTGTGGCGTAGTGGTTAGCGTGCTGGAAAATTCACATTATATTTTCACGTTCGCGCCGACCTACCGTGGTCGTTTTTTTTTTTTTTTCCTAAACAACTGGAATGGACTTTTCTTGGTGGCCGAACTGTTAACGTTGCAGATGTTTTTTTTTTCACACTTTATTTTCCTATTTTTACTCATGACTCCGGGTTTGATCCTTCCTACTTACCTACCATAACATTTTTTAAAACTCCCCCCCCCCGTCCCGGAAACAAACACTCGGGCAACGCCGGGTACCCCCGCTATCTTTTCTATCTTCTATCTATCTTCTTCTTCTATATAAATAAAATGAACTCATTTTTTCCCGTGGGATTTGGACATTAATAGGATTAAAAATCAAGATATTTCATGCAAATATAATATGCACAAACGGCAGAACAATATCTGAGGTGTGTTATAGGCTTATTATTTCTCAAATTCCTCGATAATCTTAGATTTCTATACTTTTTCTGCTGAGAAGTCACGGCCAAAATCGGTTAAGATCAATGGAAGTGGTAAAATATTTTCTCTCTAATAAATTCCTCCTCCCCCTGCCACCACTTAACACCGTTTAGGGATCGTTCACAAGGAACAGTTGAGAAGAGAACACCGGTTTGGCTTCGTAGTTCTTTCATGTGAAGTTATTTAAAATCACTAAACTAAGCTGCAGTGCTCTGTGGCGTAGTGGTTAGCGTGCTGGGCAATTCACATTATATTTTCACGTTCGCGCCGACCTACCGTGGTCGTTTTTTTTTTTTTTTCCTAAACAACTGGAATGGACTTTTCTTGGTGGCCGAACTGTTAACGTTGCAGATGTTTGTTTTTTTTCACACTTTATTTTCCTATTTTTACTCATGACTCCGGGTTTGATCCTTCCTACTTACCTACCATAACATTTTTTAAAACTCCACCCCCCGTCCCGGAAACAAACACTCGGGCAACGCCGGGTACCCCCGCTATCTATCTATCTATCTATATAAATAAAATGAACTCATTTTTTCCCGTGGGATTTTGACCTTAATAGGATTAAAAATCAAGATATTTCATGCAAATATAATATGCACAAACGGCAGAACAATATCTGAGGTGTGTTATAGGCTTATTATTTCTCAAAGTCCTCGATAATCTTAGATTTCTATACTTTTTCTGCTGAGAAGTCACGGCCAAAATCGGTTAAGATCAATGGAAGTGGTAAAATATTTTCTCTCTAATAAATTCCTCCTCCCCCTGCCACCACTTAACACCGTTTAGGGATCGTTCACAAGGAACAGTTGAGAAGAGAACACCGGTTTGGCTTCGTAATTCTTTCATGTGAAGTTATTTAAAATCACTAAACTAAGCTGCAGTGCTCTGTGGCGTAGTGGTTAGCGTGCTGGACAATTCACATTATATTTTCACGTTCGCGCCGACCTACCGTGGTCGTTTTTTTTTTTTTTTTTCCTCAACAACTGGAATGGACTTTTCTTGGTGGCCGAACTGTTAACGTTGCAGATGTTTTTTTTTTCACACTTTATTTTCCTATTTTTACTCATGACTCCGGGTTTGATCCTTCCTACTTACCTACCATAACAATTTTTAAAACTCCACCCCCCCCGTCCCGGAAACAAACACTCGGGCAACGCCGGGTACCCCCGCTAGTATCTATCTATTCTATCTATATAAATAAAATGAACTCATTTTTTCCCGTCTAATTTTGACATTAATAGGATTAAAAATCAAGATATTTCATGCAAATATAATATGCACAAACGGCAGAACAATATCTGAGGTGTGTTATAGGCTTATTATTTCTCAAAGTCCTCGATAATCTTAGATTTCTATACTTTTTCTGCTGAGAAGTCACGGCCAAAATCGGTTAAGATCAATGGAAGTGGTAAAATATTTTCTCTCTAATAAATTCCTCCTCCCCCTGCCACCACTTAACACCGTTTAGGGATCGTTCACAAGGAACAGTTGAGAAGAGAACACCGGTTTGGCTTCGTAATTCTTTCATGTGAAGTTATTTAAAATCACTAAACTAAGCTGCAGTGCTCTGTGGCGTAGTGGTTAGCGTGCTGGACAATTCACATTATATTTTCACGTTCGCGCCGACCTACCGTGGTCGTTTTTTTTTTTTTTTTTCATAAACAACTGGAATGGACTTTTCTTGGTGGCCGAACTGTTAACGTTGCAGATGTTTTTTTTTTCACACTTTATTTTCCTATTTTTACTCATGACTCCGGGTTTGATCCTTCCTACTTACCTACCATAACATTTTTTAAAACTCCACCCCCCCCGTCCCGGAAACAAACACTCGGGCAACGCCGGGTACCCCCGCTATCTTCTATCTATCTTCTATATAAATAAAATGAACTCATTTTTTCCCGTCTAATTTTGACATTAATAGGATTAAAAATCAAGATATTTCATGCAAATATAATATGCACAAACGGCAGAACAATATCTGAGGTGTGTTATAGGCTTATTATTTCTCAAAGTCCTCGATAATCTTAGATTTCTATACTTTTTCTGCTGAGAAGTCACGGCCAAAATCGGTTAAGATCAATGGAAGTGGTAAAATATTTTCTCTCTAATAAATTCCTCCTCCCCCTGCCACCACTTAACACCGTTTAGGGATCGTTCACAAGGAACAGTTGAGAAGAGAACACCGGTTTGGCTTCGTAATTCTTTCATGTGAAGTTATTTAAAATCACTAAACTAAGCTGCAGTGCTCTGTGGCGTAGTGGTTAGCGTGCTGGACAATTCACATTATATTTTCACGTTCGCGCCGACCTAGCGTGGTCGTTTTTTTTTTTTTTTTTCCTAAACAACTGGAATGGACTTTTCTTGGTGGCCGAACTGTTAACGTTGCAGATGTTTTTTTTTTCACACTTTATTTTCCTATTTTTACTCATGACTCCGGGTTTGATCCTTCCTACTTACCTACCATAACATTTTTTAAAACTCCACCCCCCCGTCCCGGAAACAAACACTCGGGCAACGCCGGGTACCCCCGCTAGTATCTATATCTATATAAATAAAATGAACTCATTTTTTCCCGTCTAATTTTGACATTAATAGGATTAAAAATCAAGATATTTCATGCAAATATAATATGCACAAACGGCAGAACAATATCTGAGGTGTGTTATAGGCTTATTATTTCTCAAAGTCCTCGATAATCTTAGATTTCTATACTTTTTCTGCTGAGAAGTCACGGCCAAAATCGGTTAAGATCAATGGAAGTGGTAAAATATTTTCTCTCTAATAAATTCCTCCTCCCCCTGCCACCACTTAACACCGTTTAGGGATCGTTCACAAGGAACAGTTGAGAAGAGAACACCGGTTTGGCTTCGTAATTCTTTCATGTGAAGTTATTTAAAATCACTAAACTAAGCTGCAGTGCTCTGTGGCGTAGTGGTTAGCGTGCTGGACAATTCACATTATATTTTCACGTTCGCGCCGACCTAGCGTGGTCGTTTTTTTTTTTTTTTTTCCTAAACAACTGGAATGGACTTTTCTTGGTGGCCGAACTGTTAACGTTGCAGATGTTTTTTTTTTCACACTTTATTTTCCTATTTTTACTCATGACTCCGGGTTTGATCCTTCCTACTTACCTACCATAACATTTTTTAAAACTCCACCCCCCCGTCCCGGAAACAAACACTCGGGCAACGCCGGGTACCCCCGCTAGTATCTATATAAATAAAATGAACTCATTTTTTCCCGTCTAATTTTGACATTAATAGGATTAAAAATCAAGATATTTCATGCAAATATAATATGCACAAACGGCAGAACAATATCTGAGGTGTGTTATAGGCTTATTATTTCTCAAAGTCCTCGATAATCTTAGATTTCTATACTTTTTCTGCTGAGAAGTCACGGCCAAAATCGGTTAAGATCAATGGAAGTGGTAAAATATTTTCTCTCTAATAAATTCCTCCTCCCCCTGCCACCACTTAACACCGTTTAGGGATCGTTCACAAGGAACAGTTGAGAAGAGAACACCGGTTTGGCTTCGTAATTCTTTCATGTGAAGTTATTTAAAATCACTAAACTAAGCTGCAGTGCTCTGTGGCGTAGTGGTTAGCGTGCTGGACAATTCACATTATATTTTCACGTTCGCGCCGACCTACCGTGGTCGTTTTTTTTTTTTTTTTTCATAAACAACTGGAATGGACTTTTCTTGGTGGCCGAACTGTTAACGTTGCAGATGTTTTTTTTTTCACACTTTATTTTCCTATTTTTACTCATGACTCCGGGTTTGATCCTTCCTACTTACCTACCATAACATTTTTTAAAACTCCACCCCCCCCGTCCCGGAAACAAACACTCGGGCAACGCCGGGTACCCCCGCTATCTTCTATCTATCTTCTATATAAATAAAATGAACTCATTTTTTCCCGTCTAATTTTGACATTAATAGGATTAAAAATCAAGATATTTCATGCAAATATAATATGCACAAACGGCAGAACAATATCTGAGGTGTGTTATAGGCTTATTATTTCTCAAAGTCCTCGATAATCTTAGATTTCTATACTTTTTCTGCTGAGAAGTCACGGCCAAAATCGGTTAAGATCAATGGAAGTGGTAAAATATTTTCTCTCTAATAAATTCCTCCTCCCCCTGCCACCACTTAACACCGTTTAGGGATCGTTCACAAGGAACAGTTGAGAAGAGAACACCGGTTTGGCTTCGTAATTCTTTCATGTGAAGTTATTTAAAATCACTAAACTAAGCTGCAGTGCTCTGTGGCGTAGTGGTTAGCGTGCTGGACAATTCACATTATATTTTCACGTTCGCGCCGACCTAGCGTGGTCGTTTTTTTTTTTTTTTTTCCTAAACAACTGGAATGGACTTTTCTTGGTGGCCGAACTGTTAACGTTGCAGATGTTTTTTTTTTCACACTTTATTTTCCTATTTTTACTCATGACTCCGGGTTTGATCCTTCCTACTTACCTACCATAACATTTTTTAAAACTCCACCCCCCCGTCCCGGAAACAAACACTCGGGCAACGCCGGGTACCCCCGCTAGTATCTATATAAATAAAATGAACTCATTTTTTCCCGTCTAATTTTGACATTAATAGGATTAAAAATCAAGATATTTCATGCAAATATAATATGCACAAACGGCAGAACAATATCTGAGGTGTGTTATAGGCTTATTATTTCTCAAAGTCCTCGATAATCTTAGATTTATATACTTTTTCTGCTGAGAAGTCACGGCCAAAATCGGTTAAGATCAATGGAAGTGGTAAAATATTTTCTCTCTAATAAATTCCTCCTCCCCCTGCCACCACTTAACACCGTTTAGGGATCGTTCACAAGGAACAGTTGAGAAGAGAACACCGGTTTGGCTTCGTAATTCTTTCATGTGAAGTTATTTAAAATCACTAAACTAAGCTGCAGTGCTCTGTGGCGTAGTGGTTAGCGTGCTGGACAATTCACATTATATTTTCACGTTCGCGCCGACCTACCGTGGTCGTTTTTTTTTTTTTTTTCATAAACAACTGGAATGGACTTTTCTTGGTGGCCGAACTGTTAACGTTGCAGATGTTTTTTTTTTCACACTTTATTTTCCTATTTTTACTCATGACTCCGGGTTTGATCCTTCCTACTTACCTACCATAACATTTTTTAAAACTCCACCCCCCCCCGTCCCGGAAACAAACACTCGGGCAACGCCGGGTACCCCCGCTATCTTCTATCTATCTTCTATATAAATAAAATGAACTCATTTTTTCCCGTCTAATTTTGACATTAATAGGATTAAAAATCAAGATATTTCATGCAAATATAATATGCACAAACGGCAGAACAATATCTGAGGTGTGTTATAGGCTTATTATTTCTCAAAGTCCTCGATAATCTTAGATTTCTATACTTTTTCTGCTGAGAAGTCACGGCCAAAATCGGTTAAGATCAATGGAAGTGGTAAAATATTTTCTCTCTAATAAATTCCTCCTCCCCCTGCCACCACTTAACACCGTTTAGGGATCGTTCACAAGGAACAGTTGAGAAGAGAACACCGGTTTGGCTTCGTAATTCTTTCATGTGAAGTTATTTAAAATCACTAAACTAAGCTGCAGTGCTCTGTGGCGTAGTGGTTAGCGTGCTGGACAATTCACATTATATTTTCACGTTCGCGCCGACCTAGCGTGGTCGTTTTTTTTTTTTTTTTTCATAAACAACTGGAATGGACTTTTCTTGGTGGCCGAACTGTTAACGTTGCAGATGTTTTTTTTTTCACACTTTATTTTCCTATTTTTACTCATGACTCCGGGTTTGATCCTTCCTACTTACCTACCATAACATTTTTTAAAACTCCACCCCCCCGTCCCGGAAACAAACACTCGGGCAACGCCGGGTACCCCCGCTAGTATATCTATATAAATAAAATGAACTCATTTTTTCCCGTCTAATTTTGACATTAATAGGATTAAAAATCAAGATATTTCATGCAAATATAATATGCACAAACGGCAGAACAATATCTGAGGTGTGTTATAGGCTTATTATTTCTCAAAGTCCTCGATAATCTTAGATTTCTATACTTTTTCTGCTGAGAAGTCACGGCCAAAATCGGTTAAGATCAATGGAAGTGGTAAAATATTTTCTCTCTAATAAATTCCTCCTCCTCCCCCTGCCACCACTTAACACCGTTTAGGGATCGTTCACAAGGAACAGTTGAGAAGAGAACACCGGTTTGGCTTCGTAATTCTTTCATGTGAAGTTATTTAAAATCACTAAACTAAGCTGCAGTGCTCTGTGGCGTAGTGGTTAGCGTGCTGGACAATTCACATTATATTTTCACGTTCGCGCCGACCTACCATAGTCGTTTTTTTTTTTTTTTTTCCTAAACAACTGGAATGGACTTTTCTTGGTGGCCGAACTGTTAACGTTGCAGATGTTTTTTTTTTCACAGTTTATTTTCCTATTTTTACTCATGACTCCGGGTTTGATCCTTCCTACTTACCTACCATAACATTTTTTAAAACTCCACCCCCCCGTCCCGGAAACAAACACTCGGGCAACGCCGGGTACCCCCGCTAGTATATCTTCTTCTTCTTTCTATATAAATAAAATGAACTCATTTTTTCCCGTGGGATTTTGACCTTAATACGATTAAAAATCAAGATATTTCATGCAAATATAATATGCACAAACGGCAGAACAATATCTGAGGTGTGTTATAGGCTTATTATTTCTCAAAGTCCTCGATAATCTTAGATTTCTATACTTTTTCTGCTGAGAAGTCACGGCCAAAATCGGTTAAGATCAATGGAAGTGGTAAAATATTTTCTCTCTAATAAATTCCTCCTCCCCCTGCCACCACTTAACACCGTTTAGGGATCGTTCACAAGGAACAGTTGAGAAGAGAACACCGGTTTGGCTTCGTAATTCTTTCATGTGAAGTTATTTAAAATCACTAAACTAAGCTGCAGTGCTCTGTGGCGTAGTGGTTAGCGTGCTGGACAATTCACATTATATTTTCACGTTCGCGCCGACCTACCGTGGTCGTTTTTTTTTTTTTTTTTCCTAAACAACTGGAATGGACTTTTCTTGGTGGCCGAACTGTTAACGTTGCAGATGTTTTTTTTTTCACACTTTATTTTCCTATTTTTACTCATGACTCCGGGTTTGATCCTTCCTACTTACCTACCATAACAATTTTTAAAACTCCCCCCCCGTCCCGGAAACAAACACTCGGGCAACGCCGGGTACCCCCGCTATCTTTTCTATCTTCTATCTATCTTCTTCTATATAAATAAAATGAACTCATTTTTTCCCGTGGGATTTTGACATTAATAGGATTAAAAATCAAGATATTTCATGCAAATATAATATGCACAAATGGCAGAACAATATCTGAGGTGTGTTATAGGCTTATTATTTCTCAAATTCCTCGATAATCTTAGATTTCTATACTTTTTCTGCTGAGAAGTCACGGCCAAAATCGGTTAAGATCAATGGAAGTGGTAAAATATTTTCTCTCTAATAAATTCCTCCTCCCCCTGCCACCACTTAACACCGTTTAGGGATCGTTCACAAGGAACAGTTGAGAAGAGAACACCGGTTTGGCTTCGTAGTTCTTTCATGTGAAGTTCTTTAAAATCACTAAACTAAGCTGCAGTGCTCTGTGGCGTAGTGGTTAGCGTGCTGGACAATTCACATTATATTTTCACGTTCGCGCCGACCTACCGTGGTCGTTTTTTTTTTTTTTTTTCATAAACAACTGGAATGGACTTTTCTTGGTGGCCGAACTGTTAACGTTGCAGATGTTTTTTTTTTCACACTTTATTTTCCTATTTTTACTCATGACTCCGGGTTTGATCCTTCCTACTTACCTACCATAACATTTTTTAAAACTCCACCCCCCCGTCCCGGAAACAAACACTCGGGCAACGCCGGGTACCCCCGCTATCTTCTATCTATCTTCTATATAAATAAAATGAACTCATTTTTTCCCGTGGGATTTTGACCTTAATAGGATTAAAAATCAGGATATTTCATGCAAATATAATATGCACAAACGGCAGAACAATATCTGAGGTGTGTTATAGGCTTATTATTTCTCAAAGTCCTCGATAATCTTAGATTTCTATACTTTTTCTGCTGAGAAGTCACGGCCAAAATCGGTTAAGATCAATGGAAGTGGTAAAATATTGTCTCTCTAATAAATTCCTCCTCCCCCTGCCACCACTTAACACCGTTTAGGGATCGTTCACAAGGAACAGTTGAGAAGAGAACACCGGTTTGGCTTCGTAATTCTTTCATGTGAAGTTATTTAAAATCACTAAACTAAGCTGCAGTGCTCTGTGGCGTAGTGGTTAGCGTGCTGGACAATTCACATTATATTTTCACGTTCGCGCCGACCTACCGTGGTCGTTTTTTTTTTTTTTTTTCCTCAACAACTGGAATGGACTTTTCTTGGTGGCCGAACTGTTAACGTTGCAGATGTTTTTTTTTTCACACTTTATTTTCCTATTTTTACTCATGACTCCGGGTTTGATCCTTCCTACTAACCTACCATAACATTTTTTAAAACTCCACCCCCCGTCCCGGAAACAAACACTGCGGCAACGCCGGGTACCCCCGCTATCTATCTATCTATCTATATAAATAAAATGAACTCATTTTTTCCCGTGGGATTTTGACCTTAATAGGATTAAAAATCAAGATATTTCATGCAAATATAATATGCACAAACGGCAGAACAATATCTGAGGTGTGTTATAGGCTTATTATTTCTCAAAGTCCTCGATAATCTTAGATTTCTATACTTTTTCTGCTGAGAAGTCACGGCCAAAATCGGTTAAGATCAATGGAAGTGGTAAAATATTTTCTCTCTAATAAATTCCTCCTCCTCCCCCTGCCACCACTTAACACCGTTTAGGGATCGTTCACAAGGAACAGTTGAGAAGAGAACACCGGTTTGGCTTCGTAATTCTTTCATGTGAAGTTATTTAAAATCACTAAACTAAGCTGCAGTGCTCTGTGGCGTAGTGGTTAGCGTGCTGGACAATTCACATTATATTTTCACGTTCGCGCCGACCTACCGTGGTCGTTTTTTTTTTTTTTTTTCCTCAACAACTGGAATGGACTTTTCTTGGTGGCCGAACAGTTAACGTTGCAGATGTTTTTTTTTTCACACTTTATTTTCCTATTTTTACTCATGACTCCGGGTTTGATCCTTCCTACTTACCTACCATAACATTTTTTAAAATTCCACCCCCCCCGTCCCGGAAACAAACACTCGGGCAACGCCGGGTACCCCCGCTAGTATCTATCTATCTTCTATCTTCTTCTATATAAATAAAATGAACTCATTTTTTCCCGTCTAATTTTGACATTAATAGGATTAAAAATCAAGATATTTCATGCAAATATAATATGCACAAACGGCAGAACAATATCTGAGGTGTGTTATAGGCTTATTATTTCTCAAAGTCTTCGATAATCTTAGATTTCTATACTTTTTCTGCTGAGAAGTCACGGCCAAAATCGGTTAAGATCAATGGAAGTGGTAAAATATTTTCTCTCTAATAAATTCCTCCTCCTCCCCCTGCCACCACTTAACACCGTTTAGGGATCGTTCACAAGGAACAGTTGAGAAGAGAACACTGGTTTGGCTTCGTAATTCTTTCATGTGAAGTTATTTAAAATCACTAAACTAAGCTGCAGTGCTCTGTGGCGTAGTGGTTAGCGTGCTGGACAATTCACATTATATTTTCACGTTCGCGCCGACCTACCGTGGTCGTTTTTTTTTTTTTTTTTCCTCAACAACTGGAATGGACTTTTCTTGGTGGCCGAACTGTTAACGTTGCAGATGTTTTTTTTTTCACACTTTATTTTCCTATTTTTACTCATGACTCCGGGTTTGATCCTTCCTACTTACCTACCATAACATTTTTTAAAACTCCACCCCCCCCGTCCCGGAAACAAACACTCGGGCAACGCCGGGTACCCCCGCTAGTATCTATCTATTCTATATAAATAAAATGAACTCATTTTTTCCCGTCTAATTTTGACATTAATAGGATTAAAAATCAAGATATTTCATGCAAATATAATATGCACAAACGGCAGAACAATATCTGAGGTGTGTTATAGGCTTATTATTTCTCAAATTCCTCGATAATCTTAGATTTCTATACTTTTTCTGCTGAGAAGTCACGGCCAAAATCGGTTAAGATCAATGGAAGTGGTAAAATATTTTCTCTCTAATAAATTCCTCCTCCCCCTGCCACCACTTAACACCGTTTAGGGATCGTTCACAAGGAACAGTTGAGAAGAGAACACCGGTTTGGCTTCGTAGTTCTTTCATGTGAAGTAATTTAAAATCACTAAACTAAGCTGCAGTGCTCTGTGGCATAGTGGTTAGCGTGCTGGGCAATTCACATTATATTTTCACGTTCGCGCCGACCTACCGTAGTCGTTTTTTTTTTTTTTTTTCCTAAACAACTGGAATGGACTTTTCTTGGTGGCCGAACTGTTAACGTTGCAGATGTTTTTTTTTTTTCACACTTTATTTTCCTATTTTTACTCATGACTCCGGGTTTGATCCTTCCTACTTACCTACCATAACATTTTTTAAAACTCCACCCCCCGTCCCGGAAACAAACACTCGGGCAACGCCGGGTACCCCCGCTATCTATATAAATAAAATGAACTCATTTTTTCCCGTGGGATTTTGACCTTAATAGGATTAAAAATCAAGATATTTCATGCAAATATAATATGCACAAACGGCAGAACAATATCTGAGGTGTGTTATAGGCTTATTATTTCTCAAAGTCCTCGATAATCTTAGATTTCTATACTTTTTCTGCTGAGAAGTCACGGCCAAAATCGGTTAAGATCAATGGAAGTGGTAAAATATTTTCTCTCTAATAAATTCCTCCTCCTCCCCCTGCCACCACTTAACACCGTTTAGGGATCGTTCACAAGGAACAGTTGAGAAGAGAACACCGGTTTGGCTTCGTAATTCTTTCATGTGAAGTTATTTAAAATCACTAAACTAAGCTGCAGTGCTCTGTGGCGTAGTGGTTAGCGTGCTGGACAATTCACATTATATTTTCACGTTCGCGCCGACCTACCGTGGTCGTTTTTTTTTTTTTTTTTTTCCTCAACAACTGGAATGGACTTTTCTTGGTGGCCGAACTGTTAACGTTGCAGATGTTTTTTTTTTCACACTTTATTTTCCTATTTTTACTCATGACTCCGGGTTTGATCCTTCCTACTTACCTACCATAACATTTTTTAAAACTCCACCCCCCCCGTCCCGGAAACAAACACTCGGGCAACGCCGGGTACCCCCGCTAGTATCTATCTATTCTATATAAATAAAATGAACTCATTTTTTCCCGTCTAATTTTGACATTAATAGGATTAAAAATCAAGATATTTCATGCAAATATAATATGCACAAACGGCAGAACAATATCTGAGGTGTGTTATAGGCTTATTATTTCTCAAATTCCTCGATAATCTTAGATTTCTATACTTTTTCTGCTGAGAAGTCACGGCCAAAATCGGTTAAGATCAATGGAAGTGGTAAAATATTTTCTCTCTAATAAATTCCTCCTCCCCCTGCCACCACTTAACACCGTTTAGGGATCGTTCACAAGGAACAGTTGAGAAGAGAACACCGGTTTGGCTTCGTAGTTCTTTCATGTGAAGTAATTTAAAATCACTAAACTAAGCTGCAGTGCTCTGTGGCATAGTGGTTAGCGTGCTGGGCAATTCACATTATATTTTCACGTTCGCGCCGACCTACCGTAGTCGTTTTTTTTTTTTTTTTTCCTAAACAACTGGAATGGACTTTTCTTGGTGGCCGAACTGTTAACGTTGCAGATGTTTTTTTTTTTTCACACTTTATTTTCCTATTTTTACTCATGACTCCGGGTTTGATCCTTCCTACTTACCTACCATAACATTTTTTAAAACTCCACCCCCCGTCCCGGAAACAAACACTCGGGCAACGCCGGGTACCCCCGCTATCTATATAAATAAAATGAACTCATTTTTTCCCGTGGGATTTTGACCTTAATAGGATTAAAAATCAAGATATTTCATGCAAATATAATATGCACAAACGGCAGAACAATATCTGAGGTGTGTTATAGGCTTATTATTTCTCAAAGTCCTCGATAATCTTAGATTTCTATACTTTTTCTGCTGAGAAGTCACGGCCAAAATCGGTTAAGATCAATGGAAGTGGTAAAATATTTTCTCTCTAATAAATTCCTCCTCCCCCTGCCACCACTTAACACCGTTTAGGGATCGTTCACAAGGAACAGTTGAGAAGAGAACACCGGTTTGGCTTCGTAATTCTTTCATGTGAAGTTATTTAAAATCACTAAACTAAGCTGCAGTGCTCTGTGGCGTAGTGGTTAGCGTGCTGGACAATTCACATTATATTTTCACGTTCGCGCCGACCCACCGTGGTCGTTTTTTTTTTTTTCCTCAACAACTGGAATGGACTTTTCTTGGTGGCCGAACTGTTAACGTTGCAGATGTTTTTTTTTTCACACTTTATTTTCCTATTTTTACTCATGACTCCGGGTTTGATCCTTCCTACTTACCTACCATAACATTTTTTAAAACTCCACCCCCCCGTCCCGGAAACAAACACTCGGGCAACGCCGGGTACCCCCGCTAGTATCTATATAAATAAAATGAACTCATTTTTTCCCGTCTAATTTTGGAAACAAACACTCGGGCAACGCCGGGTACCCCCGCTATCTTTTCTATCTTCTATTCTATCTATCTATATAAATAAAATGAACTCATTTTTTATCGTCTAATTTTGACATTAATAGGATTAAAAATCAAGATATTTCATGCAAATATAATATGCACAAACGGCAGAACAATATCTGAGGTGTGTTATAGGCTTATTATTTCTCAAATTCCTCGATAATCTTAGATTTCTATACTTTTTCTGCTGAGAAGTCACGGCCAAAATCGGTTAAGATCAATGGAAGTGGTAAAATATTTTCTCTCTAATAAATTCCTCCTCCCCCTGCCACCACTTAACACCGTTTAGGGATCGTTCACAAGGAACAGTTGAGAAGAGAACACCGGTTTGGCTTCGTAGTTCTTTCATGTGAAGTTATTTAAAATCACTAAACTAAGCTGCAGTGCTCTGTGGCGTAGTGGTTAGCGTGCTGGGCAATTCACATTATATTTTCACGTTCGCGCCGACCTACCGTGGTCGTTTTTTTTTTTTTTTTTCAACAACTGGAATGGACTTTTCTTGGTGGCCGAACTGTTAACGTTGCAGATGTTTTTTTTTTCACACTTTATTTTCCTATTTTTACTCATGACTCCGGGTTTGATCCTTCCTACTTACCTACCATAACATTTTTTAAAACTCCACCCCCCCGTCCCGGAAACAAACACTCGGGCAACGCCGGGTACCCCCGCTAGTATCTCCTATATAAATAAAATGAACTCATTTTTTCCCGTGGGATTTTGACCTTAATAGGATTAAAAATCAAGATATTTCATGCAAATATAATATGCACAAACGGCAGAACAATATCTGAGGTGTGTTATAGGCTTATTATTTCTCAAAGTCCTCGATAATCTTAGATTTCTATACTTTTTCTGCTGAGAAGTCACGGCCAAAATCGGTTAAGATCAATGGAAGTGGTAAAATATTTTCTCTCTAATAAATTCCTCCTCCCCCTGCCACCACTTAACACCGTTTAGGGATCGTTCACAAGGAACAGTTGAGAAGAGAACACCGGTTTGGCTTCGTAATTCTTTCATGTGAAGTTATTTAAAATCACTAAACTAAGCTGCAGTGCTCTGTGGCGTAGTGGTTAGCGTGCTGGACAATTCACATTATATTTTCACGTTCGCGCCGACCTACCGTGGTCGTTTTTTTTTTTTTTTTTTCCTCAACAACTGGAATGGACTTTTCTTGGTGGCCGAACTGTTAACGTTGCAGATGTTTTTTTTTTCACACTTTATTTTCCTATTTTTACTCATGACTCCGGGTTTGATCCTTCCTACTTACCTACCATAACATTTTTTAAAACTCCACCCCCCCCGTCCCGGAAACAAACACTCGGGCAACGCCGGGTACCCCCGCTAGTATCTATCTATTCTATATAAATAAAATGAACTCATTTTTTCACGTCTAATTTTGACATTAATAGGATTAAAAATCAAGATATTTCATGCAAATATAATATGCACAAACGGCAGAACAATATCTGAGGTGTGTTATAGGCTTATTATTTCTCAAATTCCTCGATAATCTTAGATTTCTATACTTTTTCTGCTGAGAAGTCACGGCCAAAATCGGTTAAGATCAATGGAAGTGGTAAAATATTTTCTCTCTAATAAATTCCTCCTCCCCCTGCCACCACTTAACACCGTTTAGGGATCGTTCACAAGGAACAGTTGAGAAGAGAACACCGGTTTGGCTTCGTAGTTCTTTCATGTGAAGTAATTTAAAATCACTAAACTAAGCTGCAGTGCACTGTGGCATAGTGGTTAGCGTGCTGGGCAATTCACATTATATTTTCACGTTCGCGCCGACCTACCGTAGTCGTTTTTTTTTTTTTTTTTCCTAAACAACTGGAATGGACTTTTCTTGGTGGCCGAACTGTTAACGTTGCAGATGTTTTTTTTTTTTCACACTTTATTTTCCTATTTTTACTCATGACTCCGGGTTTGATCCTTCCTACTTACCTACCATAACATTTTTTAAAACTCCACCCCCCGTCCCGGAAACAAACACTCGGGCAACGCCGGGTACCCCCGCTATCTATATAAATAAAATGAACTCATTTTTTCCCGTGGGATTTTGACCTTAATAGGATTAAAAATCAAGATATTTCATGCAAATATAATATGCACAAACGGCAGAACAATATCTGAGGTGTGTTATAGGCTTATTATTTCTCAAAGTCCTCGATAATCTTAGATTTCTATACTTTTTCTGCTGAGAAGTCACGGCCAAAATCGGTTAAGATCAATGGAAGTGGTAAAATATTTTCTCTCTAATAAATTCCTCCTCCTCCCCCTGCCACCACTTAACACCGTTTAGGGATCGTTCACAAGGAACAGTTGAGAAGAGAACACCGGTTTGGCTTCGTAATTCTTTCATGTGAAGTTATTTAAAATCACTAAACTAAGCTGCAGTGCTCTATGGCGTAGTGGTTAGCGTGCTGGACAATTCACATTATATTTTCACGTTCGCGCCGACCCACCGTGGTCGTTTTTTTTTTTTTTCCTCAACAACTGGAATGGACTTTTCTTGGTGGCCGAACTGTTAACGTTGCAGATGTTTTTTTTTTCACACTTTATTTTCCTATTTTTACTCATGACTCCGGGTTTGATCCTTCCTACTTACCTACCATAACATTTTTTAAAACTCCACCCCCCCGTCCCGGAAACAAACACTCGGGCAACGCCGGGTACCCCCGCTAGTATCTATATAAATAAAATGAACTCATTTTTTCCCGTCTAATTTTGGAAACAAACACTCGGGCAACGCCGGGTACCCCCGCTATCTTTTCTATCTTCTATTCTATCTATCTATATAAATAAAATGAACTCATTTTTTATCGTCTAATTTTGACATTAATAGGATTAAAAATCAAGATATTTCATGCAAATATAATATGCACAAACGGCAGAACAATATCTGAGGTGTGTTATAGGCTTATTATTTCTCAAATTCCTCGATAATCTTAGATTTCTATACTTTTTCTGCTGAGAAGTCACGGCCAAAATCGGTTAAGATCAATGGAAGTGGTAAAATATTTTCTCTCTAATAAATTCCTCCTCCCCCTGCCACCACTTAACACCGTTTAGGGATCGTTCACAAGGAACAGTTGAGAAGAGAACACCGGTTTGGCTTCGTAGTTCTTTCATGTGAAGTAATTTAAAATCACTAAACTAAGCTGCAGTGCTCTGTGGCATAGTGGTTAGCGTGCTGGGCAATTCACATTATGTTTTCACGTTCGCGCCGACCTACCGTAGTCGTTTTTTTTTTTTTTTTCCTAAACAACTGGAATGGACTTTTCTTGGTGGCCGAACTGTTAACGTTGCAGATGTTTTTTTTTTCACACTTTATTTTCCTATTTTTACTCATGACTCCGGGTTTGATCCTTCCTACTTACCTACCATAACATTTTTTAAAACTCCACCCCCCGTCCCGGAAACAAACACTCGGGCAACGCCGGGTACCCCCGCTATCTATATAAATAAAATGAACTCATTTTTTCCCGTGGGATTTTGACCTTAATAGGATTAAAAATCAAGATATTTCATGCAAATATAATATGCACAAACGGCAGAACAATATCTGAGGTGTGTTATAGGCTTATTATTTCTCAAAGTCCTCGATAATCTTAGATTTCTATACTTTTTCTGCTGAGAAGTCACGGCCAAAATCGGTTAAGATCAATGGAAGTGGTAAAATATTTTCTCTCTAATAAATTCCTCCTCCTCCCCCTGCCACCACTTAACACCGTTTAGGGATCGTTCACAAGGAACAGTTGAGAAGAGAACACCGGTTTGGCTTCGTAATTCTTTCATGTGAAGTTATTTAAAATCACTAAACTAAGCTGCAGTGCTCTGTGGCGTAGTGGTTAGCGTGCTGGACAATTCACATTATATTTTCACGTTCGCGCCGACCCACCGTGGTCGTTTTTTTTTTTTTTCCTCAACAACTGGAATGGACTTTTCTTGGTGGCCGAACTGTTAACGTTGCAGATGTTTTTTTTTTCACACTTTATTTTCCTATTTTTACTCATGACTCCGGGTTTGATCCTTCCTACTTACCTACCATAACATTTTTTAAAACTCCACCCCCCCGTCCCGGAAACAAACACTCGGGCAACGCCGGGTACCCCCGCTAGTATCTATATAAATAAAATGAACTCATTTTTTCCCGTCTAATTTTGGAAACAAACACTCGGGCAACGCCGGGTACCCCCGCTATCTTTTCTATCTTCTATTCTATCTATCTATATAAATAAAATGAACTCATTTTTTATCGTCTAATTTTGACATTAATAGGATTAAAAATCAAGATATTTCATGCAAATATAATATGCACAAACGGCAGAACAATATCTGAGGTGTGTTATAGGCTTATTATTTCTCAAATTCCTCGATAATCTTAGATTTCTATACTTTTTCTGCTGAGAAGTCACGGCCAAAATCGGTTAAGATCAATGGAAGTGGTAAAATATTTTCTCTCTAATAAATTCCTCCTCCCCCTGCCACCACTTAACACCGTTTAGGGATCGTTCACAAGGAACAGTTGAGAAGAGAACACCGGTTTGGCTTCGTAGTTCTTTCATGTGAAGTTATTTAAAATCACTAAACTAAGCTGCAGTGCTCTGTGGCGTAGTGGTTAGCGTGCTGGGCAATTCACATTATATTTTCACGTTCGCGCCGACCTACCGTGGTCGTTTTTTTTTTTTTTCCTCAACAACTGGAATGGACTTTTCTTGGTGGCCGAACTGTTAACGTTGCAGATGTTTTTTTTTTCACACTTTATTTTCCTATTTTTACTCAAGACTCCGGGTTTGATCCTTCCTACTTACCTACCATAACATTTTTTAAAACTCCACCCCCCCGTCCCGGAAACAAACACTCGGGCAACGCCGGGTACCCCCGCTAGTATCTTCTATATAAATAAAATGAACTCATTTTTTCCCGTGGGATTTTGACCTTAATAGGATTAAAAATCAAGATATTTCATGCAAATATAATATGCACAAACGGCAGAACAATATCTGAGGTGTGTTATAGGCTTATTATTTCTCAAAGTCCTCGATAATCTTAGATTTCTATACTTTTTCTGCTGAGAAGTCACGGCCAAAATCGGTTAAGATCAATGGAAGTGGTAAAATATTTTCTCTCTAATAAATTCCTCCTCCCCCTGCCACCACTTAACACCGTTTAGGGATCGTTCACAAGGAACAGTTGAGAAGAGAACACCGGTTTGGCTTCGTAATTCTTTCATGTGAAGTTATTTAAAATCACTAAACTAACCTGCAGTGCTCTGTGGCGTAGTGGTTAGCGTGCTGGACAATTCACATTATATTTTCACGTTCGCGCCGACCTACCGTGGTCGTTTTTTTTTTTTTTCATAAACAACTGGAATGGACTTTTCTTGGTGGCCGAACTGTTAACGTTGCAGATGTTTTTTTTTCACACTTTATTTTCCTATTTTTACTCATGACTCCGGGTTTGATCCTTCCTACTTACCTACCATAACATTTTTTAAAACTCCACCCCCCCGTCCCGGAAACAAACACTCGGGCAACGCCGGGTACCCCCGCTATCTTCTATCTATATAAATAAAATGAACTCATTTTTTCCCGTCTAATTTTGACATTAATAGGATTAAAAATCAAGATATTTCATGCAAATATAATATGCACAAACGGCAGAACAATATCTGAGGTGTGTTATAGGCTTATTATTTCTCAAAGTCCTCGATAATCTTAGATTTCTATACTTTTTCTGCTGAAAAGTCACGGCCAAAATCGGTTAAGATCAATGGAAGTGGTAAAATATTTTCTCTCTAATAAATTCCTCCTCCTCCCCCTGCCACCACTTAACACCGTTTAGGGATCGTTCACAAGGAACAGTTGAGAAGAGAACACCGGTTTGGCTTCGTAATTCTTTCATGTGAAGTTATTTAAAATCACTAAACTAAGCTGCAGTGCTCTGTGGCGTAGTGGTTAGCGTGCTGGACAATTCACATTATATTTTCACGTTCGCGCCGACCTACCGTGGTCGTTTTTTTTTTTTTTTTCCTCAACAACTGGAATGGACTTTTCTTGGTGGCCGAACTGTTAACGTTGCAGATGTTTTTTTTTTCACACTTTATTTTCCTATTTTTACTCATGACTCCGGGTTTGATCCTTCCTACTTACCTACCATAACATTTTTTAAAACTCCACCCCCCCGTCCCGGAAACAAACACTCGGGCAACGCCGGGTACCCCCGCTATCTTCTATCTATCTATCTTCTATATAAATAAAATGAACTCATTTTTTCCCGTCTAATTTTGACATTAATAGGATTAAAAATCAAGATATTTCATGCAAATATAATATGCACAAACGGCAGAACAATATCTGAGGTGTGTTATAGGCTTATTATTTCTCAAAGTCCTCGATAATCTTAGATTTCTATACTTTTTCTGCTGAGAAGTCACGGCCAAAATCGGTTAAGATCAATGGAAGTGGTAAAATATTTTCTCTCTAATAAATTCCTCCTCCCCCTGCCACCACTTAACACCGTTTAGGGATCGTTCACAAGGAACAGTTGAGAAGAGAACACCGGTTTGGCTTCGTAATTCTTTCATGTGAAGTTATTTAAAATCACTAAACTAAGCTGCAGTGCTCTGTGGCGTAGTGGTTAGCGTGCTGGACAATTCACATCATATTTTCACGTTCGCGCCGACCTAGCGTGGTCGTTTTTTTTTTTTTTCTTTCCTAAACAACTGGAATGGACTTTTCTTGGTGGCCGAACTGTTAACGTTGCAGATGTTTTTTTTTTCACACTTTATTTTCCTATTTTTACTCATGACTCCGGGTTTGATCCTTCCTACTTACCTACCATAACATTTTTTAAAACTCCACCCCCCCGTCCCGGAAACAAACACTCGGGCAACGCCGGGTACCCCCGCTAGTATATCTATATAAATAAAATGAACTCATTTTTTCCCGTGGGATTTTGACCTAAATTGGATTAAAAATCAAGATATTTCATGCAAATATAATATGCACAAACGGCAGAACAATATCTGAGGTGTGTTATAGGCTTATTATTTCTCAAAGTCCTCGATAATCTTAGATTTCTATACTTTTTCTGCTGAGAAGTCACGGCCAAAATCGGTTAAGATCAATGGAAGTGGTAAAATATTTTCTCTCTAATAAATTCCTCCTCCTCCCCCTGCCACCACTTAACACCGTTTAGGGATCGTTCACAAGGAACAGTTGAGAAGAGAACACCGGTTTGGCTTCGTAATTCTTTCATGTGAAGTTATTTAAAATCACTAAACTAAGCTGCAGTGCTCTGTGGCGTAGTGGTTAGCGTGCTGGACAATTCACATTATATTTTCACGTTCGCGCCGACCTACCGTAGTCGTTTTTTTTTTTTTTTTCCTAAACAACTGGAATGGACTTTTCTTGGTGGCCGAACTGTTAACGTTGCAGATGTTTTTTTTTTCACAGTTTATTTTCCTATTTTTACTCATGACTCCGGGTTTGATCCTTCCTACTTACCTACCATAACATTTTTTAAAACTCCACCCCCCCGTCCCGGAAACAAACACTCGGGCAACGCCGGGTACCCCCGCTAGTATATCTTCTTCTTCTTCTATATAAATAAAATGAACTCATTTTTTCCCGTGGGATTTTGACCTTAATAGGATTAAAAATCAAGATATTTCATGCAAATATAATATGCACAAACGGCAGAACAATATCTGAGGTGTGTTATAGGCTTATTATTTCTCAAAGTCCTCGATAATCTTAGATTTCTATACTTTTTCTGCTGAGAAGTCACGGCCAAAATCGGTTAAGATCAATGGAAGTGGTAAAATATTTTCTCTCTAATAAATTCCTCCTCCCCCTGCCACCACTTAACACCGTTTAGGGATCGTTCACAAGGAACAGTTGAGAAGAGAACACCGGTTTGGCTTCGTAATTCTTTCATGTGAAGTTATTTAAAATCACTAAACTAAGCTGCAGTGCTCTGTGGCGTAGTGGTTAGCGTGCTGGACAATTCACATTATATTTTCACGTTCGCGCCGACCTACCGTGGTCGTTTTTTTTTTTTTTTTTCCTAAACAACTGGAATGGACTTTTCTTGGTGGCCGAACTGTTAACGTTGCAGATGTTTTTTTTTTCACACTTTATTTTCCTATTTTTACTCATGACTCCGGGTTTGATCCTTCCTACTTACCTACCATAACATTTTTTAAAACTCCACCCCCCCGTCCCGGAAACAAACACTCGGGCAACGCCGGGTACCCCCGCTAGTATATTCTATATAAATAAAATGAACTCATTTTTTCCCGTCTAATTTTGACATTAATAGGATTAAAAATCAAGATATTTCATGCAAATATAATATGCACAAACGGCAGAACAATATCTGAGGTGTGTTATAGGCCTATTATTTCTCAAAGTCCTCGATAATCTTAGATTTCTATACTTTTTCTGCTGAGAAGTCACGGCCAAAATCGGTTAAGATCAATGGAAGTGGTAAAATATTTTCTCTCTAATAAATTCCTCCTCCCCCTGCCACCACTTAACACCGTTTAGGGATCGTTCACAAGGAACAGTTGAGAAGAGAACACCGGTTTGGCTTCGTAATTCTTTCATGTGAAGTTATTTAAAATCACTAAACTAAGCTGCAGTGCTCTGTGGCGTAGTGGTTAGCGTGCTGGACAATTCACATTATATTTTCACGTTCGCGCCGACCTACCGTGGTCGTTTTTTTTTTTTTTTTTCATAAACAACTGGAATGGACTTTTCTTGGTGGCCGAACTGTTAACGTTGCAGATGTTTTTTTTTTCACACTTTATTTTCCTATTTTTACTCATGACTCCGGGTTTGATCCTTCCTACTTACCTACCATAACATTTTTTAAAACTCCACCCCCCCGTCCCGGAAACAAACACTCGGGCAACGCCGGGTACCCCCGCTATCTTCTATCTTCTATATAAATAAAATGAACTCATTTTTTCCCGTCTAATTTTGACATTAATAGGATTAAAAATCAAGATATTTCATGCAAATATAATATGCACAAACGGCAGAACAATATCTGAGGTGTGTTATAGGCTTATTATTTCTCAAAGTCCTCGATAATCTTAGATTTCTATACTTTTTCTGCTGAGAAGTCACGGCCAAAATCGGTTAAGATCAATGGAAGTGGTAAAATATTTTCTCTCTAATAAATTCCTCCTCCCCCTGCCACCACTTAACACCGTTTAGGGATCGTTCACAAGGAACAGTTGATAAGAGAACACCGGTTTGGCTTCGTAATTCTTTCATGTGAAGTTATTTAAAATCACTAAACTAAGCTGCAGTGCTCTGTGGCGTAGTGGTTAGCGTGCTGGACAATTCACATTATATTTTCACGTTCGCGCCGACCTAGCGTGGTCGTTTTTTTTTTTTTTTTCCTAAACAACTGGAATGGACTTTTCTTGGTGGCCGAACTGTTAACGTTGCAGATGTTTTTTTTTTCACACTTTATTTTCCTATTTTTACTCATGACTCCGGGTTTGATCCTTCCTACTTATCTACCATAACATTTTTTAAAACTCCACCCCCCCGTCCCGGAAACAAACACTCGGGCAACGCCGGGTACCCCCGCTAGTATATCTATATAAATAAAATGAACTCATTTTTTCCCGTGGGATTTTGACCTAAATAGGATTAAAAATCAAGATATTTCATGCAAATATAATATGCACAAACGGCAGAACAATATCTGAGGTGTGTTATAGGCTTATTATTTCTCAAAGTCCTCGATAATCTTAGATTTCTATACTTTTTCTGCTGAGAAGTCACGGCCAAAATCGGTTAAGATCAATGGAAGTGGTAAAATATTTTCTCTCTAATAAATTCCTCCTCCCCCCCTGCCACCACTTAACACCGTTTAGGGATCGTTCACAAGGAACAGTTGAGAAGAGAACACCGGTTTGGCTTCGTAATTCTTTCATGTGAAGTTATTTAAAATCACTAAACTAAGCTGCAGTGCTCTGTGGCGTAGTGGTTAGCGTGCTGGACAATTCACATTATATTTTCACGTTCGCGCCGACCTACCGTAGTCGTTTTTTTTTTTTTTTTTCCTAAACAACTGGAATGGACTTTTCTTGGTGGCCGAACTGTTAACGTTGCAGATGTTTTTTTTTTCACACTTTATTTTCCTATTTTTACTCATGACTCCGGGTTTGATCCTTCCTACTTACCTACCATAACATTTTTTAAAACTCCACCCCCCGTCCCGGAAACAAACACTCGGGCAACGCCGGGTACCCCCGCTAGTATCTATATAAATAAAATGAACTCATTTTTTCCCGTGGGATTTTGACCTTAATAGGATTAAAAATCAAGATATTTCATGCAAATATAATATGCACAAACGGCAGAACAATATCTGAGGTGTGTTATAGGCTTATTATTTCTCAAAGTCCTCGATAATCTTAGATTTCTATACTTTTTCTGCTGAGAAGTCACGGCCAAAATCGGTTAAGATCAATGGAAGTGGTAAAATATTTTCTCTCTAATAAATTCCTCCTCCCCCTGCCACCACTTAACACCGTTTAGGGATCGTTCACAAGGAACAGTTGAGAAGAGAACACCGGTTTGGCTTCGTAATTCTTTCATGTGAAGTTATTTAAAATCACTAAACTAAGCTGCAGTGCTCTGTGGCGTAGTGGTTAGCGTGCTGGACAATTCACATTATATTTTCACGTTCGCGCCGACCTACCGTGGTCGTTTTTTTTTTTTTTTTCCTAAACAACTGGAATGGACTTTTCTTGGTGGCCGAACTGTTAACGTTGCAGATGTTTTTTTTTTCACACTTTATTTTCCTATTTTTACTCATGACTCCGGGTTTGATCCTTCCTACTTACCTACCATAACATTTTTTAAAACTCCACCCCCCCGTCCCGGAAACAAACACTCGGGCAACGCCGGGTACCCCCGCTAGTATATTCTATATAAATAAAATGAACTCATTTTTTCCCGTCTAATTTTGACATTAATAGGATTAAAAATCAAGATATTTCATGCAAATATAATATGCACAAACGGCAGAACAATATCTGAGGTGTGTTATAGGCTTATTATTTCTCAAAGTCCTCGATAATCTTAGATTTCTATACTTTTTCTGCTGAGAAGTCACGGCCAAAATCGGTTAAGATCAATGGAAGTGGTAAAATATTTTCTCTCTAATAAATTCCTCCTCCCCCTGCCACCACTTAACACCGTTTAGGGATCGTTCACAAGGAACAGTTGAGAAGAGAACACCGGTTTGGCTTCGTAATTCTTTCATGTGAAGTTATTTAAAATCAATAAACTAAGCTGCAGTGCTCTGTGGCGTAGTGGTAAGCGTGCTGGACAATTCACATTATATTTTCACGTTCGCGCCGACCTACCGTGGTCGTTTTTTTTTTTTTTTTTCATAAACAACTGGAATGGACTTTTCTTGGTGGCCGAACTGTTAACGTTGCAGATGTTTTTTTTTTCACACTTTATTTTCCTATTTTTACTCATGACTCCGGGTTTGATCCTTCCTACTTACCTACCATAACATTTTTTAAAACTCCACCCCCCCGTCCCGGAAACAAACACTCGGGCAACGCCGGGTACCCCCGCTATCTTCTATCTTCTATATAAATAAAATGAACTCATTTTTTCCCGTCTAATTTTGACATTAATAGGATTAAAAATCAAGATATTTCATGCAAATATAATATGCACAAACGGCAGAACAATATCTGAGGTGTGTTATAGGCTTATTATTTCTCAAAGTCCTCGATAATCTTAGATTTCTATACTTTTTCTGCTGAGAAGTCACGGCCAAAATCGGTTAAGATCAATGGAAGTGGTAAAATATTTTCTCTCTAATAAATTCCTCCTCCCCCTGCCACCACTTAACACCGTTTAGGGATCGTTCACAAGGAACAGTTGATAAGAGAACACCGGTTTGGCTTAGTAATTCTTTCATGTGAAGTTATTTAAAATCACTAAACTAAGCTGCAGTGCTCTGTGGCGTAGTGGTTAGCGTGCTGGACAATTCACATTATATTTTCACGTTCGCGCCGACCTAGCGTGGTCGTTTTTTTTTTTTTTTTCCTAAACAACTGGAATGGACTTTTCTTGGTGGCCGAACTGTTAACGTTGCAGATGTTTTTTTTTTCACACTTTATTTTCCTATTTTTACTCATGACTCCGGGTTTGATCCTTCCTACTTACCTACCATAACATTTTTTAAAACTCCACCCCCCCGTCCCGGAAACAAACACTCGGGCAACGCCGGGTACCCCCGCTAGTATATCTATATAAATAAAATGAACTCATTTTTTCCCGTGGGATTTTGACCTAAATAGGATTAAAAATCAAGATATTTCATGCAAATATAATATGCACAAACGGCAGAACAATATCTGAGGTGTGTTATAGGCTTATTATTTCTCAAAGTCCTCGATAATCTTAGATTTCTATACTTTTTCTGCTGAGAAGTCACGGCCAAAATCGGTTAAGATCAATGGAAGTGGTAAAATATTTTCTCTCTAATAAATTCCTCCTCCCCCTGCCACCACTTAACACCGTTTAGGGATCGTTCACAAGGAACAGTTGATAAGAGAACACCGGTTTGGCTTAGTAATTCTTTCATGTGAAGTTATTTAAAATCACTAAACTAAGCTGCAGTGCTCTGTGGCGTAGTGGTTAGCGTGCTGGACAATTCACATTATATATCCACGTTCGCGCCGACCTAGCGTGGTCGTTTTTTTTTTTTTTTTCCTAAACAACTGGAATGGACTTTTCTTGGTGGCCGAACTGTTAACGTTGCAGATGTTTTTTTTTTCACACTTTATTTTCCTATTTTTACTCATGACTCCGGGTTTGATCCTTCCTACTTACCTACCATAACATTTTTTAAAACTCCACCCCCCCGTCCCGGAAACAAACACTCGGGCAACGCCGGGTACCCCCGCTAGTATATCTATATAAATAAAATGAACTCATTTTTTCCCGTGGGATTTTGACCTTAATAGGATTAAAAATCAAGATATTTCATGCAAATATAATATGCACAAACGGCAGAACAATATCTGAGGTGTGTTATAGGCTTATTATTTCTCAAAGTCCTCGATAATCTTAGATTTCTATACTTTTTCTGCTGAGAAGTCACGGCCAAAATCGGTTAAGATCAATGGAAGTGGTAAAATATTTTCTCTCTAATAAATTCCTCCTCCTCCCCCTGCCACCACTTAACACCGTTTAGGGATCGTTCACAAGGAACAGTTGAGAAGAGAACACCGGTTTGGCTTCGTAATTCTTTCATGTGAAGTTATTTAAAATCACTAAACTAAGCTGCAGTGCTCTGTGGCGTAGTGGTTAGCGTGCTGGACAATTCACATTATATTTTCACGTTCGCGCCGACCTACCGTAGTCGTTTTTTTTTTTTTTTTTCCTAAACAACTGGAATGGACTTTTCTTGGTGGCCGAACTGTTAACGTTGCAGATGTTTTTTTTTTCACACTTTATTTTCCTATTTTTACTCATGACTCCGGGTTTGATCCTTCCTACTTACCTACCATAACATTTTTTAAAACTCCACCCCCCCGTCCCGGAAACAAACACTCGGGCAACGCCGGGTACCCCCGCTAGTATCTATATAAATAAAATGAACTCATTTTTTCCCGTGGGATTTTGACCTTAATAGGATTAAAAATCAAGATATTTCATGCAAATATAATATGCACAAACGGCAGAACAATATCTGAGGTGTGTTATAGGCTTATTATTTCTCAAAGTCCTCGATAATCTTAGATTTCTATACTTTTTCTGCTGAGAAGTCACGGCCAAAATCGGTTAAGATCAATGGAAGTGGTAAAATATTTTCTCTCTAATAAATTCCTCCTCCCCCTGCCACCACTTAACACCGTTTAGGGATCGTTCACAAGGAACAGTTGAGAAGAGAACACCGGTTTGGCTTCGTAATTCTTTCATGTGAAGTTATTTAAAATCACTAAACTAAGCTGCAGTGCTCTGTGGCGTAGTGGTTAGCGTGCTGGACAATTCACATTATATTTTCACGTTCGCGCCGACCTACCGTGGTCGTTTTTTTTTTTTTTTTCCTAAACAACTGGAATGGACTTTTCTTGGTGGCCGAACTGTTAACGTTGCAGATGTTTTTTTTTTCACACTTTATTTTCCTATTTTTACTCATGACTCCGGGTTTGATCCTTCCTACTTACCTACCATAACATTTTTTAAAACTCCACCCCCCCGTCCCGGAAACAAACACTCGGGCAACGCCGGGTACCTCCGCTAGTATATTCTATTCTATATAAATAAAATGAACTCATTTTTTCCCGTCTAATTTTGACATTAATAGGATTAAAAATCAAGATATTTCATGCAAATATAATATGCACAAACGGCAGAACAATATCTGAGGTGTGTTATAGGCTTATTATTTCTCAAAGTCCTCGATAATCTTAGATTTCTATACTTTTTCTGCTGAGAAGTCACGGCCAAAATCGGTTAAGATCAATGGAAGTGGTAAAATATTTTCTCTCTAATAAATTCCTCCTCCCCCTGCCACCACTTAACACCGTTTAGGGATCGTTCACAAGGAACAGTTGAGAAGAGAACACCGGTTTGGCTTCGTAATTCTTTCATGTGAAGTTATTTAAAATCACTAAACTAAGCTGCAGTGCTCTGTGGCGTAGTGGTTAGCGTGCTGGACAATTCACATTATATTTTCACGTTCGCGCCGTCCTACCGTGGTCGTTTTTTTTTTTTTTTTTCATAAACAACTGGAATGGACTTTTCTTGGTGGCCGAACTGTTAACGTTGCAGATGTTTTTTTTTTCACACTTTATTTTCCTATTTTTACTCATGACTCCGGGTTTGATCCTTCCTACTTACCTACCATAACATTTTTTAAAACTCCACCCCCCCGTCCCGGAAACAAACACTCGGGCAACGCCGGGTACCCCCGCTATCTTCTATCTTCTATATAAATAAAATGAACTCATTTTTTCCCGTCTAATTTTGACATTAATAGGATTAAAAATCAAGATATTTCATGCAAATATAATATGCACAAACGGCAGAACAATATCTGAGGTGTGTTATAGGCTTATTATTTCTCAAAGTCCTCGATAATCTTAGATTTCTATACTTTTTCTGCTGAGAAGTCACGGCCAAAATCGGTTAAGATCAATGGAAGTGGTAAAATATTTTCTCTCTAATAAATTCCTCCTCCCCCTGCCACCACTTAACACCGTTTAGGGATCGTTCACAAGGAACAGTTGATAAGAGAACACCGGTTTGGCTTAGTAATTCTTTCATGTGAAGTTATTTAAAATCACTAAACTAAGCTGCAGTGCTCTGTGGCGTAGTGGTTAGCGTGCTGGACAATTCACATTATATTTTCACGTTCGCGCCGACCTAGCGTGGTCGTTTTTTTTTTTTTTTTTCCTAAACAACTGGAATGGACTTTTCTTGGTGGCCGAACTGTTAACGTTGCAGATGTTTTTTTTTTCACACTTTATTTTCCTATTTTTACTCATGACTCCGGGTTTGATCCTTCCTACTTACCTACCATAACATTTTTTAAAACTCCACCCCCCCGTCCCGGAAACAAACACTCGGGCAACGCCGGGTACCCCCGCTAGTATATCTATATAAATAAAATGAACTCATTTTTTCCCGTGGGATTTTGACCTAAATAGGATTAAAAATCAAGATATTTCATGCAAATATAATATGCACAAACGGCAGAACAATATCTGAGGTGTGTTATAGGCTTATTATTTCTCAAAGTCCTCGATAATCTTAGATTTCTATACTTTTTCTGCTGAGAAGTCACGGCCAAAATCGGTTAAGATCAATGGAAGTGGTAAAATATTTTCTCTCTAATAAATTCCTCCTCCTCCCCCTGCCACCACTTAACACCGTTTAGGGATCGTTCACAAGGAACAGTTGAGAAGAGAACACCGGTTTGGCTTCGTAATTCTTTCATGTGAAGTTATTTAAAATCACTAAACTAAGCTGCAGTGCTCTGTGTCGTAGTGGTATGCGTGCTGGACAATTCACATTATATTTTCACGTTCGCGCCGACCTACCGTAGTCGTTTTTTTTTTTTTTTTTTCCTAAACAACTGGAATGGACTTTTCTTGGTGGCCGAACTGTTAACGTTGCAGATGTTTTTTTTTTCACACTTTATTTTCCTATTTTTACTCATGACTCCGGGTTTGATCCTTCCTACTTACCTACCATAACATTTTTTAAAACTCCACCCCCCCGTCCCGGAAACAAACACTCGGGCAACGCCGGGTACCCCCGCTAGTATCTATATAAATAAAATGAACTCATTTTTTCCCGTCTAATTTTGGAAACAAACACTCGGGCAACGCCGGGTACCCCCGCTATCTTTTCTATCTTCTATTTCTATCTATATAAATAAAATGAACTCATTTTTTATCGTCTAATTTTGACATTAATAGGATTAAAAATCAAGATATTTCATGCAAATATAATATGCACAAACGGCAGAACAATATCTGAGGTGTGTGATAGGCTTATTATTTCTCAAATTCCTCGATAATCTTAGATTTCTATACTTTTTCTGCTGAGAAGTCACGGCCAAAATCGGTTAAGATCAATGGAAGTGGTAAAATATTTTCTCTCTAATAAATTCCTCCTCCCCCTGCCACCACTTAACACCGTTTAGGGATCGTTCACAAGGAACAGTTGAGAAGAGAACACCGGTTTGGCTTCGTAGTTCTTTCATGTGAAGTTATTTAAAATCACTAAACTAAGCTGCAGTGCTCTGTGGCGTAGTGGTTAGCGTGCTGGACAATTCACATTATATTTTCACGTTCGCGCCGACCTACCGTGGTCGTTTTTTTTTTTTTTTCCTCAACAACTGGAATGGACTTTTCTTGGTGGCCGAACTGTTAACGTTGCAGATGTTTTTTTTTTTCACACTTTATTTTCCTATTTTTACTCATGACTCCGGGTTTGATCCTTCCTACTTACCTACCATAACATTTTTTAAAACTCCACCCCCCCGTCCCGGAAACAAACACTCGGGCAACGCCGGGTACCCCCGCTAGTATCTTCTCTATATAAATAAAATGAACTCATTTTTTCCCGTCTAATTTTGACATTAATAGGATTAAAAATCAAGATATTTCATGCAAATATAATATGCACAAACGGCAGAACAATATCTGAGGTGTGTTATAGGCTTATTATTTCTCAAAGTCCTCGATAATCTTAGATTTCTATACTTTTTCTGCTGAGAAGTCACGGCCAAAATCGGTTAAGATCAATGGAAGTGGTAAAATATTTTCTCTCTAATAAATTCCTCCTCCCCCTGCCACCACTTAACACCGTTTAGGGATCGTTCACAAGGAACAGTTGAGAAGAGAACACCGGTTTGGCTTCGTAATTCTTTCATGTGAAGTTATTTAAAATCACTAAACTAAGCTGCAGTGCTCTGTGGCGTAGTGGTTAGCGTGCTGGACAATTCACATTATATTTTCACGTTCGCGCCGACCTACCGTGGTCGTTTTTTTTTTTTTTTCCTCAACAACTGGAATGGACTTTTCTTGGTGGCCGAACTGTTAACGTTGCAGATGTTTTTTTTTTCACACTTTATTTTCCTATTTTTACTCATGACTCCGGGTTTGATCCTTCCTACTTACCTACCATAACATTTTTTAAAACTCCACCCCCCCGTCCCGGAAACAAACACTCGGGCAACGCCGGGTACCTCCGCTAGTATCTATATAAATAAAATGAACTCATTTTTTCCCGTCTAATTTTGGAAACAAACACTCGGGCAACGCCGGGTACCCCCGCTATCTTTTCTATCTTCTATTTCTATCTATATAAATAAAATGAACTCATTTTTTATCGTCTAATTTTGACATTAATAGGATTAAAAATCAAGATATTTCATGCAAATATAATATGCACAAACGGCAGAACAATATCTGAGGTGTGTGATAGGCTTATTATTTCTCAAATTCCTCGATAATCTTAGATTTCTATACTTTTTCTGCTGAGAAGTCACGGCCAAAATCGGTTAAGATCAATGGAAGTGGTAAAATATTTTCTCTCTAATAAATTCCTCCTCCCCCTGCCACCACTTAACACCGTTTAGGGATCGTTCACAAGGAACAGTTGAGAAGAGAACACCGGTTTGGCTTCGTAGTTCTTTCATGTGAAGTTATTTAAAATCACTAAACTAAGCTGCAGTGCTCTGTGGCGTAGTGGTTAGCGTGCTAGGCAATTCACATTATATTTTCACGTTCGCGCCGACCTACCGTAGTCGTTTTTTTTTTTTTTTTTCCCTAAACAACTGGAATGGACTTTTCTTGCTGGCCGAACTGTTAACGTTGCAGATGTTTTTTTTTTTTCACACTTTATTTTCCTATTTTTACTCATGACTCCGGGTTTGATCCTTCCTACTTACCTACCATAACATTTTTTAAAACTCCACCCCCCGTCCCGGAAACAAACACTCGGGCAACGCCGGGTACCCCCGCTTTCTATATAAATAAAATGAACTCATTTTTTCCCGTGGGATTTTGACCTTAATAGGATTAAAAATCAAGATATTTCATGCAAATATAATATGCACAAACGGCAGAACAATATCTGAGGTGTGTTATAGGCTTATTATTTCTCAAAGTCCTCGATAATCTTAGATTTCTATACTTTTTCTGCTGAGAAGTCACGGCCAAAATCGGTTAAGATCAATGGAAGTGGTAAAATATTTTCTCTCTAATAAATTCCTCCTCCCCCTGCCACCACTTAACACCGTTTAGGGATCGTTCACAAGGAACAGTTGAGAAGAGAACACCGGTTTGGCTTCGTAATTCTTTCATGTGAAGTTATTTAAAATAACTAAACTAAGCTGCAGTGCTCTGTGGCGTAGTGGTTAGCGTGCTGGACAATTCACATTATATTTTCACGTTCGCGCCGACCTACCGTGGTCGTTTTTTTTTTTTTTTTTCCTAAACAACTGGAATGGACTTTTCTTGGTGGCCGAACTGTTAACGTTGCAGATGTTTTTTTTTTCACACTTTATTTTCCTATTTTTACTCATGACTCCGGGTTTGATCCTTCCTACTTACCTACCATAACATTTTTTAAAACTCCACCCCCCCGTCCCGGAAACAAACACTCGGGCAACGCCGGGTACCCCCGCCATCTCCTATCTATCTTCTATATAAATAAAATGAACTCATTTTTTCCCGTCTAATTTTGACATTAATAGGATTAAAAATCAAGATATTTCATGCAAATATAATATGCACAAACGGCAGAACAATATCTGAGGTGTGTTATAGGCTTATTATTTCTCAAAGTCCTCGATAATCTTAGATTTCTATACTTTTTCTGCTGAGAAGTCACGGCCAAAATCGGTTAAGATCAATGGAAGTGGTAAAATATTTTCTCTCTAATAAATTCCTCCTCCCCCTGCCACCACTTAACACCGTTTAGGGATCGTTCACAAGGAACAGTTGAGAAGAGAACACCGGTTTGGCTTCGTAATTCTTTCATGTGAAGTTATTTAAAATCACTAAACTAAGCTGCAGTGCTCTGTGGCGTAGTGGTTAGCGTGCTGGACAATTCACATTATATTTTCACGTTCGCGCCGACCTACCGTAGTCGTTTTTTTTTTTTTTTTCCTAAACAACTGGAATGGACTTTTCTTGGTGGCCGAACTGTTAACGTTGCAGATGTTTTTTTTTTCACACTTTATTTTCCTATTTTTACTCATGACTCCGGGTTTGATCCTTCCTACTTACCTACCATAACATTTTTTAAAACTCCACCCCCCCGTCCCGGAAACAAACACTCGGGCAACGCCGGGTACCCCCGCTAGTATATCTTCTATATAAATAAAATGAACTCATTTTTTCCCGTCTAATTTTGACATTAATAGGATTAAAAATCAAGATATTTCATGCAAATATAATATGCACAAACGGCAGAACAATATCTGAGGTGTGTTATAGGCTTATTATTTCTCAAAGTCCTCGATAATCTTAGATTTCTATACTTTTTCTGCTGAGAAGTCACGGCCAAAATCGGTTAAGATCAATGGAAGTGGTAAAATATTTTCTCTCTAATAAATTCCTCCTCCCCCTGCCACCACTTAACACCGTTTAGGGATCGTTCACAAGGAACAGTTGAGAAGAGAACACCGGTTTGGCTTCGTAATTCTTTCATGTGAAGTTATTTAAAATCACTAAACTAAGCTGCAGTGCTCTGTGGCGTAGTGGTTAGCGTGCTGGACAATTCACATTATATTTTCACGTTCGCGCCGACCTACCGTAGTCGTTTTTTTTTTTTTTTTCCTAAACAACTGGAATGGACTTTTCTTGGTGGCCGAACTGTTAACGTTGCAGATGTTTTTTTTTTCACACTTTATTTTCCTATTTTTACTCATGACTCCGGGTTTGATCCTTCCTACTTACCTACCATAACATTTTTTAAAACTCCACCCCCCCGTCCCGGAAACAAACACTCGGGCAACGCCGGGTACCCCCGCTAGTATATCTTCTATATAAATAAAATGAACTCATTTTTTCCCGTCTAATTTTGACATTAATAGGATTAAAAATCAAGATATTTCATGCAAATATAATATGCACAAACGGCAGAACAATATCTGAGGTGTGTTATAGGCTTATTATTTCTCAAAGTCCTCGATAATCTTAGATTTCTATACTTTTTCTGCTGAGAAGTCACGGCCAAAATCGGTTAAGATCAATGGAAGTGGTAAAATATTTTCTCTCTAATAAATTCCTCCTCCCCCTGCCACCACTTAACACCGTTTAGGGATCGTTCACAAGGAACAGTTGAGAAGAGAACACCGGTTTGGCTTCGTAATTCTTTCATGTGAAGTTATTTAAAATCACTAAACTAAGCTGCAGTGCTCTGTGGCGTAGTGGTTAGCGTGCTGGACAATTCACATTATATTTTCACGTTCGCGCCGACCTACCGTAGTCGTTTTTTTTTTTTTTTTCCTAAACAACTGGAATGGACTTTTCTTGGTGGCCGAACTGTTAACGTTGCAGATGTTTTTTTTTTCACACTTTATTTTCCTATTTTTACTCATGACTCCGGGTTTGATCCTTCCTACTTACCTACCATAACATTTTTTAAAACTCCACCCCCCGTCCCGGAAACAAACACTCGGGCAACGCCGGGTACCCCCGCTAGTATATCTTCTATATAAATAAAATGAACTCATTTTTTATCGTCTAATTTTGACATTAATAGGATTAAAAATCAAGATATTTCATGCAAATATAATATGCACAAACGGCAGAACAATATCTGAGGTGTGTTATAGGCTTATTATTTCTCAAAGTCCTCGATAATCTTAGATTTCTATACTTTTTCTGCTGAGAAGTCACGGCCAAAATCGGTTAAGATCAATGGAAGTGGTAAAATATTTTCTCTCTAATAAATTCCTCCTCCCCCTGCCACCACTTAACACCGTTTAGGGATCGTTCACAAGGAACAGTTGAGAAGAGAACACCGGTTTGGCTTCGTAATTCTTTCATGTGAAGTTATTTAAAATCACTAAACTAAGCTGCAGTGCTCTGTGGCGTAGTGGTTAGCGTGCTGGACAATTCACATTATATTTTCACGTTCGCGCCGACCTACCGTAGTCGTTTTTTTTTTTTTTTCCTAAACAACTGGAATGGACTTTTCTTGGTGGCCGAACTGTTAACGTTGCAGATGTTTTTTTTTTCACACTTTATTTTCCTATTTTTACTCATGACTCCGGGTTTGATCCTTCCTACTTACCTACCATAACATTTTTTAAAACTCCACCCCCCCGTCCCGGAAACAAACACTCGGGCAATGCCGGGTACCCCCGCTAGTATATCTATATAAATAAAATGAACTCATTTTTTCCCGTCTAATTTTGACATTAATAGGATTAAAAATCAAGATATTTCATGCAAATATAATATGCACAAACGGCAGAACAATATCTGAGGTGTGTTATAGGCTTATTATTTCTCAAAGTCCTCGATAATCTTAGATTTCTATACTTTTTCTGCTGAGAAGTCACGGCCAAAATCGGTTAAGATCAATGGAAGTGGTAAAATATTTTCTCTCTAATAAATTCCTCCTCCCCCTGCCACCACTTAACACCGTTTAGGGATCGTTCACAAGGAACAGTTGAGAAGAGAACACCGGTTTGGCTTCGTAGTTCTTTCATGTGAAGTTATTTAAAATCACTAAACTAAGCTGCAGTGCTCTGTGGCGTAGTGGTTAGCGTGCTGGACAATTCACATTATATTTTCACGTTCGCGCCGACCTACCGTGGTCGTTTTTTTTTTTTTTTTCCTAAACAACTGGAATGGACTTTTCTTGGTGGCCGAACTGTTAACGTTGCAGATGTTTTTTTTTTCACACTTTATTTTCCTATTTTTACTCATGACTCCGGGTTTGATCCTTCCTACTTACCTACCATAACATTTTTTTAAACTCCACCCCCCCGTCCCGGAAACAAACACTCGGGCAACGCCGGGTACCCCCGCTAGTATCTTCTCTATATAAATAAAATGAACTCATTTTTTCCCGTCTAATTTTGACATTAATAGGATTAAAAATCAAGATATTTCATGCAAATATAATATGCACAAACGGCAGAACAATATCTGAGGTGTGTTATAGGCTTATTATTTCTCAAAGTCCTCGATAATCTTAGATTTCTATACTTTTTCTGCTGAGAAGTCACGGCCAAAATCGGTTAAGATCAATGGAAGTGGTAAAATATTTTCTCTCTAATAAATTCCTCCTCCCCCTGCCACCACTTAACACCGTTTAGGGATCGTTCACAAGGAACAGTTGAGAAGAGAACACCGGTTTGGCTTCGTAATTCTTTCATGTGAAGTTATTTAAAATCACTAAACTAAGCTGCAGTGCTCTGTGGCGTAGTGGTTAGCGTGCTGGACAATTCACATTATATTTTCACGTTCGCGCCGACCTACCGTGGTCGTTTTTTTTTTTTTTTCCTCAACAACTGGAATGGACTTTTCTTGGTGGCCGAACTGTTAACGTTGCAGATGTTTTTTTTTTCACACTTTATTTTCCTATTTTTACTCATGACTCCGGGTTTGATCCTTCCTACTTACCTACCATAACATTTTTTAAAACTCCACCCCCCCGTCCCGGAAACAAACACTCGGGCAACGCCGGGTACCCCCGCTAGTATCTATATAAATAAAATGAACTCATTTTTTCCCGTCTAATTTTGGAAACAAACACTCGGGCAACGCCGGGTACCCCCGCTATCTTTTCTATCTTCTTTTTCTATTCTCTATATAAATAAAATGAACTCATTTTTTCCCGTCTAATTTTGACATTAATAGGATTAAAAATCAAGATATTTCATGCAAATATAATATGCACAAACGGCAGAACAATATCTGAGGTGTGTTATAGGCTTATTATTTCTCAAAGTCCTCGATAATCTTAGATTTCTATACTTTTTCTGCTGAGAAGTCACGGCCAAAATCGGTTAAGATCAATGGAAGTGGTAAAATATTTTCTCTCTAATAAATTCCTCCTCCCCCTGCCACCACTTAACACCGTTTAGGGATCGTTCACAAGGAACAGTTGAGAAGAGAACACCGGTTTGGCTTCGTAATTCTTTCATGTGAAGTTATTTAAAATCACTAAACTAAGCTGCAGTGCTCTGTGGCGTAGTGGTTAGCGTGCTGGACAATTCACATTATATTTTCACGTTCGCGCCGACCTACCGTGGTCGTTTTTTTTTTTTTTTCCTCAACAACTGGAATGGACTTTTCTTGGTGGCCGAACTGTTAACGTTGCAGATGTTTTTTTTTTCACACTTTATTTTCCTATTTTTACTCATGACTCCGGGTTTGATCCTTCCTACTTACCTACCATAACATTTTTTAAAACTCCACCCCCCCGTCCCGGAAACAAACACTCGGGCAACGCCGGGTACCCCCGCTAGTATCTATATAAATAAAATGAACTCATTTTTTCCCGTCTAATTTTGGAAACAAACACTCGGGCAACGCCGGGTACCCCCGCTATCTTTTCTATCTTCTTTTTCTATCTATATAAATAAAATGAACTCATTTTTTATCGTCTAATTTTGACATTAATAGGATTAAAAATCAAGATATTTCATGCAAATATAATATGCACAAACGGCAGAACAATATCTGAGGTGTGTGATAGGCTTATTATTTCTCAAATTCCTCGATAATCTTAGATTTCTATACTTTTTCTGCTGAGAAGTCACGGCCAAAATCGGTTAAGATCAATGGAAGTGGTAAAATATTTTCTCTCTAATAAATTCCTCCTCCCCCTGCCACCACTTAACACCGTTTAGGGATCGTTCACAAGGAACAGTTGAGAAGAGAACACCGGTTTGGCTTCGTAGTTCTTTCATGTGAAGTTATTTAAAATCACTAAACTAAGCTGCAGTGCTCTGTGGCGTAGTGGTTAGCGTGCTAGGCAATTCACATTATATTTTCACGTTCGCGCCGACCTACCGTAGTCGTTTTTTTTTTTTTTTTCCCTAAACAACTGGAATGGACTTTTCTTGCTGGCCGAACTGTTAACGTTGCAGATGTTTTTTTTTTTTCACACTTTATTTTCCTATTTTTACTCATGACTCCGGGTTTGATCCTTCCTACTTACCTACCATAACATTTTTTAAAACTCCACCCCCCGTCCCGGAAACAAACACTCGGGCAACGCCGGGTACCCCCGCTTTCTATATAAATAAAATGAACTCATTTTTTCCCGTGGGATTTTGACCTTAATAGGATTAAAAATCAAGATATTTCATGCAAATATAATATGCACAAACGGCAGAACAATATCTGAGGTGTGTTATAGGCTTATTATTTCTCAAAGTCCTCGATAATCTTAGATTTCTATACTTTTTCTGCTGAGAAGTCACGGCCAAAATCGGTTAAGATCAATGGAAGTGGTAAAATATTTTCTCTCTAATAAATTCCTCCTCCCCCTGCCACCACTTAACACCGTTTAGGGATCGTTCACAAGGAACAGTTGAGAAGAGAACACCGGTTTGGCTTCGTAATTCTTTCATGTGAAGTTATTTAAAATCACTAAACTAAGCTGCAGTGCTCTGTGGCGTAGTGGTTAGCGTGCTGGACAATTCACATTATATTTTCACGTTCGCGCCGACCTACCGTAGTCGTTTTTTTTTTTTTTTTCCTAAACAACTGGAATGGACTTTTCTTGGTGGCCGAACTGTTAACGTTGCAGATGTTTTTTTTTTCACACTTTATTTTCCTATTTTTACTCATGACTCCGGGTTTGATCCTTCCTACTTACCTACCATAACATTTTTTAAAACTCCACCCCCCCGTCCCGGAAACAAACACTCGGGCAACGCCGGGTACCCCCGCTAGTATATCTTCTTCTTATCTATATAAATAAAATGAACTCATTTTTTCCCGTGGGATTTTGACCTTAATAGGATTAAAAATCAAGATATTTCATGCAAATATAATATGCACAAACGGCAGAACAATATCTGAGGTGTGTTATAGGCTTATTATTTCTCAAAGTCCTCGATAATCTTAGATTTCTATACTTTTTCTGCTGAGAAGTCACGGCCAAAATCGGTTAAGATCAATGGAAGTGGTAAAATATTTTCTCTCTAATAAATTCCTCCTCCCCCTGCCACCACTTAACACCGTTTAGGGATCGTTCACAAGGAACAGTTGAGAAGAGAACACCGGTTTGGCTTCGTAATTCTTTCATGTGAAGTTATTTAAAATAACTAAACTAAGCTGCAGTGCTCTGTGGCGTAGTGGTTAGCGTGCTGGACAATTCACATTATATTTTCACGTTCGCGCCGACCTACCGTGGTCGTTTTTTTTTTTTTTTTCCTAAACAACTGGAATGGACTTTTCTTGGTGGCCGAACTGTTAACGTTGCAGATGTTTTTTTTTTCACACTTTATTTTCCTATTTTTACTCATGACTCCGGGTTTGATCCTTCCTACTTACCTACCATAACATTTTTTAAAACTCCACCCCCCCGTCCCGGAAACAAACACTCGGGCAACGCCGGGTACCCCCGCCATCTCCTATCTATCTTCTATATAAATAAAATGAACTCATTTTTTCCCGTCTAATTTTGACATTAATAGGATTAAAAATCAAGATATTTCATGCAAATATAATATGCACAAACGGCAGAACAATATCTGAGGTGTGTTATAGGCTTATTATTTCTCAAAGTCCTCGATAATCTTAGATTTCTATACTTTTTCTGCTGAGAAGTCACGGCCAAAATCGGTTAAGATCAATGGAAGTGGTAAAATATTTTCTCTCTAATAAATTCCTCCTCCCCCTGCCACCACTTAACACCGTTTAGGGATCGTTCACAAGGAACAGTTGAGAAGAGAACACCGGTTTGGCTTCGTAATTCTTTCATGTGAAGTTATTTAAAATCACTAAACTAAGCTGCAGTGCTCTGTGGCGTAGTGGTTAGCGTGCTGGACAATTCACATTATATTTTCACGTTCGCGCCGACCTACCGTAGTCGTTTTTTTTTTTTTTTTCCTAAACAACTGGAATGGACTTTTCTTGGTGGCCGAACTGTTAACGTTGCAGATGTTTTTTTTTTTCACACTTTATTTTCCTATTTTTACTCATGACTCCGGGTTTGATCCTTCCTACTTACCTACCATAACATTTTTTAAAACTCCACCCCCCCGTCCCGGAAACAAACACTCGGGCAACGCCGGGTACCCCCGCTAGTATATCTTCTATATAAATAAAATGAACTCATTTTTTCCCGTCTAATTTTGACATTAATAGGATTAAAAATCAAGATATTTCATGCAAATATAATATGCACAAACGGCAGAACAATATCTGAGGTGTGTTATAGGCTTATTATTTCTCAAAGTCCTCGATAATCTTAGATTTCTATACTTTTTCTGCTGAGAAGTCACGGCCAAAATCGGTTAAGATCAATGGAAGTGGTAAAATATTTTCTCTCTAATAAATTCCTCCTCCCCCTGCCACCACTTAACACCGTTTAGGGATCGTTCACAAGGAACAGTTGAGAAGAGAACACCGGTTTGGCTTCGTAATTCTTTCATGTGAAGTTATTTAAAATCACTAAACTAAGCTGCAGTGCTCTGTGGCGTAGTGGTTAGCGTGCTGGACAATTCACATTATATTTTCACGTTCGCGCCGACCTACCGTAGTCGTTTTTTTTTTTTTTTTCCTAAACAACTGGAATGGACTTTTCTTGGTGGCCGAACTGTTAACGTTGCAGATGTTTTTTTTTTCACACTTTATTTTCCTATTTTTACTCATGACTCCGGGTTTGATCCTTCCTACTTACCTACCATAACATTTTTTAAAACTCCACCCCCCCGTCCCGGAAACAAACACTCGGGCAACGCCGGGTACCCCCGCTAGTATATCTTCTATATAAATAAAATGAACTCATTTTTTCCCGTCTAATTTTGACATTAATAGGATTAAAAATCAAGATATTTCATGCAAATATAATATGCACAAACGGCAGAACAATATCTGAGGTGTGTTATAGGCTTATTATTTCTCAAAGTCCTCGATAATCTTAGATTTCTATACTTTTTCTGCTGAGAAGTCACGGCCAAAATCGGTTAAGATCAATGGAAGTGGTAAAATATTTTCTCTCTAATAAATTCCTCCTCCCCCTGCCACCACTTAACACCGTTTAGGGATCGTTCACAAGGAACAGTTGAGAAGAGAACACCGGTTTGGCTTCGTAATTCTTTCATGTGAAGTTATTTAAAATCACTAAACTAAGCTGCAGTGCTCTGTGGCGTAGTGGTTAGCGTGCTGGACAATTCACATTATATTTTCACGTTCGCGCCGACCTACCGTAGTCGTTTTTTTTTTTTTTTTCCTAAACAACTGGAATGGACTTTTCTTGGTGGCCGAACTGTTAACGTTGCAGATGTTTTTTTTTTCACACTTTATTTTCCTATTTTTACTCATGACTCCGGGTTTGATCCTTCCTACTTACCTACCATAACATTTTTTAAAACTCCACCCCCCGTCCCGGAAACAAACACTCGGGCAACGCCGGGTACCCCCGCTAGTATATCTTCTATATAAATAAAATGAACTCATTTTTTCCCGTCTAATTTTGACATTAATAGGATTAAAAATCAAGATATTTCATGCAAATATAATATGCACAAACGGCAGAACAATATCTGAGGTGTGTTATAGGCTTATTATTTCTCAAAGTCCTCGATAATCTTAGATTTCTATACTTTTTCTGCTGAGAAGTCACGGCCAAAATCGGTTAAGATCAATGGAAGTGGTAAAATATTTTCTCTCTAATAAATTCCTCCTCCCCCTGCCACCACTTAACACCGTTTAGGGATCGTTCACAAGGAACAGTTGAGAAGAGAACACCGGTTTGGCTTCGTAATTCTTTCATGTGAAGTTATTTAAAATCACTAAACTAAGCTGCAGTGCTCTGTGGCGTAGTGGTTAGCGTGCTGGACAATTCACATTATATTTTCACGTTCGCGCCGACCTACCGTAGTCGTTTTTTTTTTTTTTCCTAAACAACTGGAATGGACTTTTCTTGGTGGCCGAACTGTTAACGTTGCAGATGTTTTTTTTTTCACACTTTATTTTCCTATTTTTACTCATGACTCCGGGTTTGATCCTTCCTACTTACCTACCATAACATTTTTTAAAACTCCACCCCCCCGTCCCGGAAACAAACACTCGGGCAATGCCGGGTACCCCCGCTAGTATATCTATATAAATAAAATGAACTCATTTTTTCCCGTCTAATTTTGACATTAATAGGATTAAAAATCAAGATATTTCATGCAAATATAATATGCACAAACGGCAGAACAATATCTGAGGTGTGTTATAGGCTTATTATTTCTCAAAGTCCTCGATAATCTTAGATTTCTATACTTTTTCTGCTGAGAAGTCACGGCCAAAATCGGTTAAGATCAATGGAAGTGGTAAAATATTTTCTCTCTAATAAATTCCTCCTCCCCCTGCCACCACTTAACACCGTTTAGGGATCGTTCACAAGGAACAGTTGAGAAGAGAACACCGGTTTGGCTTCGTAGTTCTTTCATGTGAAGTTATTTAAAATCACTAAACTAAGCTGCAGTGCTCTGTGGCGTAGTGGTTAGCGTGCTGGACAATTCACATTATATTTTCACGTTCGCGCCGACCTACCGTGGTCGTTTTTTTTTTTTTTTTCCTAAACAACTGGAATGGACTTTTCTTGGTGGCCGAACTGTTAACGTTGCAGATGTTTTTTTTTTCACACTTTATTTTCCTATTTTTACTCATGACTCCGGGTTTGATCCTTCCTACTTACCTACCATAACATTTTTTTAAACTCCACCCCCCCGTCCCGGAAACAAACACTCGGGCAACGCCGGGTACCCCCGCTAGTATATCTTCTTCTATCTATATAAATAAAATGAACTCATTTTTTCCCGTGGGATTTTGACCTTAATAGGATTAAAAATCAAGATATTTCATGCAAATATAATATGCACAAACGGCAGAACAATATCTGAGGTGTGTTATAGGCTTATTATTTCTCAAAGTCCTCGATAATCTTAGATTTCTATACTTTTTCTGCTGAGAAGTCACGGCCAAAATCGGTTAAGATCAATGGAAGTGGTAAAATATTTTCTCTCTAATAAATTCCTCCTCCTCCCCCTGCCACCACTTAACACCGTTTAGGGATCGTTCACAAGGAACAGTTGAGAAGAGAACACCGGTTTGGCTTCGTAATTCTTTCATGTGAAGTTATTTAAAATCACTAAACTAAGCTGCAGTGCTCTGTGGCGTAGTGGTTAGCGTGCTGGACAATTCACATTATATTTTCACGTTCGCGCCGACCTACCGTGGTCGTTTTTTTTTTTTTTTTTCCTAAACAACTGGAATGGACTTTTCTTGGTGGCCGAACTGTTAACGTTGCAGATGTTTTTTTTTTCACACTTTATTTTCCTATTTTTACTCATGACTCCGGGTTTGATCCTTCCTACTTACCTACCATAACATTTTTTAAAACTCCACCCCCCCGTCCCGGAAACAAACACTCGGGCAACGCCGGGTACCCCCGCTAGTATCTATATAAATAAAATGAACTCATTTTTTCCCGTGGGATTTTGACCTTAATAGGATTAAAAATCAAGATATTTCATGCAAATATAATATGCACAAACGGCAGAACAATATCTGAGGTGTGTTATAGGCTTATTATTTCTCAAAGTCCTCGATAATCTTAGATTTCTATACTTTTTCTGCTGAGAAGTCACGGCCAAAATCGGTTAAGATCAATGGAAGTGGTAAAATATTTTCTCTCTAATAAATTCCTCCTCCCCCTGCCACCACTTAACACCGTTTAGGGATCGTTCACAAGGAACAGTTGAGAAGAGAACACCGGTTTGGCTTCGTAATTCTTTCATGTGAAGTTATTTAAAATCACTAAACTAAGCTGCAGTGCTCTGTGGCGTAGTGGTTAGCGTGCTGGACAATTCACATTATATTTTCACGTTCGCGCCGACCTACCGTGGTCGTTTTTTTTTTTTTTTTTCCTAAACAACTGGAATGGACTTTTCTTGGTGGCCGAACTGTTAACGTTGCAGATGTTTTTTTTTTCACACTTTATTTTCCTATTTTTACTCATGACTCCGGGTTTGATCCTTCCTACTTACCTACCATAACATTTTTTAAAACTCCACCCCCCCGTCCCGGAAACAAACACTCGGGCAACGCCGGGTACCCCCGCTAGTATATTCTATATAAATAAAATGAACTCATTTTTTCCCGTCTAATTTTGACATTAATAGGATTAAAAATCAAGATATTTCATGCAAATATAATATGCACAAACGGCAGAACAATATCTGAGGTGTGTTATAGGCTTATTATTTCTCAAAGTCCTCGATAATCTTAGATTTCTATACTTTTTCTGCTGAGAAGTCACGGCCAAAATCGGTTAAGATCAATGGAAGTGGTAAAATATTTTCTCTCTAATAAATTCCTCCTCCCCCTGCCACCACTTAACACCGTTTAGGGATCGTTCACAAGAACAGTTGAGAAGAGAACACCGGTTTGGCTTCGTAATTCTTTCATGTGAAGTTATTTAAAATCACTAAACTAAGCTGCAGTGCTCTGTGGCGTAGTGGTTAGCGTGCTGGACAATTCACATTATATTTTCACGTTCGCGCCGACCTACCGTGGTCGTTTTTTTTTTTTTTTTCCTAAACAACTGGAATGGACTTTTCTTGGTGGCCGAACTGTTAACGTTGCAGATGTTTTTTTTTTCACACTTTATTTTCCTATTTTTACTCATGACTCCGGGTTTGATCCTTCCTACTTACCTACCATAACATTTTTTAAAACTCCACCCCCCCGTCCCGGAAACAAACACTCGGGCAACGCCGGGTACCCCCGCTAGTATATCTATCTATTCTATATAAATAAAATGAACTCATTTTTTCCCGTCTAATTTTGACATTAATAGGATTAAAAATCAAGATATTTCATGCAAATATAATATGCACAAACGGCAGAACAATATCTGAGGTGTGTTATAGGCTTATTATTTCTCAAATTTCAACCAAGCTGCAGTGCTCTGTGGCGTAGTGGTTAGCGTGCTGGACAATTCACATTATATTTTCACGTTCGCGCCGACCTACCGTGGTCGTTTTTTTTTTTTTTTTTCCTCAACAACTGGAATGGACTTTTCTTGGTGGCCGAACTGTTAACGTTGCAGATGTTTTTTTTTTCACACTTTATTTTCCTATTTTTACTCATGACTCCGGGTTTGATCCTTCCTACTTACCTACCATAACATTTTTTAAAATTCCACCCCCCCCGTCCCGGAAACAAACACTCGGGCAACGCCGGGTACCCCCGCTAGTATCTATCTATCTTCTATCTTCTTCTATATAAATAAAATGAACTCATTTTTTCCCGTCTAATTTTGACATTAATAGGATTAAAAATCAAGATATTTCATGCAAATATAATATGCACAAACGGCAGAACAATATCTGAGGTGTGTTATAGGCTTATTATTTCTCAAAGTCCTCGATAATCTTAGATTTCTATACTTTTTCTGCTGAGAAGTCACGGCCAAAATCGGTTAAGATCAATGGAAGTGGTAAAATATTTTCTCTCTAATAAATTCCTCCTCCTCCCCCTGCCACCACTTAACACCGTTTAGGGATCGTTCACAAGGAACAGTTGAGAAGAGAACACTGGTTTGGCTTCGTAATTCTTTCATGTGAAGTTATTTAAAATCACTAAACTAAGCTGCAGTGCTCTGTGGCGTAGTGGTTAGCGTGCTGGACAATTCACATTATATTTTCACGTTCGCGCCGACCTACCGTGGTCGTTTTTTTTTTTTTTTTTCCTCAACAACTGGAATGGACTTTTCTTGGTGGTTGAACTGTTAACGTTGCAGATGTTTTTTTTTTCACACTTTATTTTCCTATTTTTACTCATGACTCCGGGTTTGATCCTTCCTACTTACCTACCATAACATTTTTTAAAACTCCACCCCCCCCGTCCCGGAAACAAACACTCGGGCAACGCCGGGTACCCCCGCTAGTATCTATCTATTCTAAATAAATAAAATGAACTCATTTTTTCCCGTCTAATTTTGACATTAATAGGATTAAAAATCAAGATATTTCATGCAAATATAATATGCACAAACGGCAGAACAATATCTGAGGTGTGTTATAGGCTTATTATTTCTCAAATTCCTCGATAATCTTAGATTTCTATACTTTTTCTGCTGAGAAGTCACGGCCAAAATCGGTTAAGATCAATGGAAGTGGTAAAATATTTTCTCTCTAATAAATTCCTCCTCCCCCTGCCACCACTTAACACCGTTTAGGGATCGTTCACAAGGAACAGTTGAGAAGAGAACACCGGTTTGGCTTCGTAGTTCTTTCATGTGAAGTAATTTAAAATCACTAAACTAAGCTGCAGTGCTCTGTGGCATAGTGGTTAGCGTGCTGGGCAATTCACATTATATTTTCACGTTCGCGCCGACCTACCGTAGTCGTTTTTTTTTTTTTTTCCTAAACAACTGGAATGGACTTTTCTTGGTGGCCGAACTGTTAACGTTGCAGATGTTTTTTTTTTTTCACACTTTATTTTCCTATTTTTACTCATGACTCCGGGTTTGATCCTTCCTACTTACCTACCATAACATTTTTTAAAACTCCACCCCCCGTCCCGGAAACAAACACTCGGGCAACGCCGGGTACCCCCGCTATCTATATAAATAAAATGAACTCATTTTTTCCCGTGGGATTTTGACCTTAATAGGATTAAAAATCAAGATATTTCATGCAAATATAATATGCACAAACGGCAGAACAATATCTGAGGTGTGTTATAGGCTTATTATTTCTCAAAGTCCTCGATAATCTTAGATTTCTATACTTTTTCTGCTGAGAAGTCACGGCCAAAATCGGTTAAGATCAATGGAAGTGGTAAAATATTTTCTCTCTAATAAATTCCTCCTCCCCCTGCCACCACTTAACACCGTTTAGGGATCATTCACAAGGAACAGTTGAGAAGAGAACACCGGTTTGGCTTCGTAATTCTTTCATGTGAAGTTATTTAAAATCACTAAACTAAGCTGCAGTGCTCTGTGGCGTAGTGGTTAGCGTGCTGGACAATTCACATTATATTTTCACGTTCGCGCCGACCCACCGTGGTCGTTTTTTTTTTTTTCCTCAACAACTGGAATGGACTTTTCTTGGTGGCCGAACTGTTAACGTTGCAGATGTTTTTTTTTTCACACTTTATTTTCCTATTTTTACTCATGACTCCGGGTTTGATCCTTCCTACTTACCTACCATAACATTTTTTAAAACTCCACCCCCCCGTCCCGGAAACAAACACTCGGGCAACGCCGGGTACCCCCGCTAGTATCTATATAAATAAAATGAACTCATTTTTTCCCGTCTAATTTTGGAAACAAACACTCGGGCAACGCCGGGTACCCCCGCTATCTTTTCTATCTTCTATTCTATCTATCTATATAAATAAAATGAACTCATTTTTTATCGTCTAATTTTGACATTAATAGGATTAAAAATCAAGATATTTCATGCAAATATAATATGCACAAACGGCAGAACAATATCTGAGGTGTGTTATAGGCTTATTATTTCTCAAATTCCTCGATAATCTTAGATTTCTATACTTTTTCTGCTGAGAAGTCACGGCCAAAATCGGTTAAGATCAATGGAAGTGGTAAAATATTTTCTCTCTAATAAATTCCTCCTCCCCCTGCCACCACTTAACACCGTTTAGGGATCGTTCACAAGGAACAGTTGAGAAGAGAACACCGGTTTGGCTTCGTAGTTCTTTCATGTGAAGTTATTTAAAATCACTAAACTAAGCTGCAGTGCTCTGTGGCGTAGTGGTTAGCGTGCTGGGCAATTCACATTATATTTTCACGTTCGCGCCGACCTACCGTGGTCGTTTTTTTTTTTTTTCCTAAACAACTGGAATGGACTTTTCTTGGTGGCCGAACTGTTAACGTTGCAGATGTTTTTTTTTTTCACACTTTATTTTCCTATTTTTACTCATGACTCCGGGTTTGATCCTTCCTACTTACCTACCATAACATTTTTTAAAACTCCACCCCCCCGTCCCGGAAACAAACACTCGGGCAACGCCGGGTACCCCCGCTAGTATCTTCTATCTATATAAATAAAATGAACTCATTTTTTCCCGTCTAATTTTGACCTTAATAGGATTAAAAATCAAGATATTTCATGCAAATATAATATGCACAAACGGCAGAACAATATCTGAGGTGTGTTATAGGCTTATTATTTCTCAAAGTCCTCGATAATCTTAGATTTCTATACTTTTTCTGCTGAGAAGTCACGGCCAAAATCGGTTAAGATCAATGGAAGTGGTAAAATATTTTCTCTCTAATAAATTCCTCCTCCCCCTGCCACCACTTAACACCGTTTAGGGATCGTTCACAAGGAACAGTTGAGAAGAGAACACCGGTTTGGCTTCGTAATTCTTTCATGTGAAGTTATTTAAAATCACTAAACTAAGCTGCAGTGCTCTGTGGCGTAGTGGTTAGCGTGCTGGACAATTCACATTATATTTTCACGTTCGCGCCGACCTACCGTGGTCGTTTTTTTTTTTTTTTCATAAACAACTGGAATGGACTTTTCTTGGTGGCCGAACTGTTAACGTTGCAGATGTTTTTTTTTTCACACTTTATTTTCCTATTTTTACTCATGACTCCGGGTTTGATCCTTCCTACTTACCTACCATAACATTTTTTAAAACTCCACCCCCCCGTCCCGGAAACAAACACTCGGGCAACGCCGGGTACCCCCGCTAGTATCTTCTATCTATATAAATAAAATGAACTCATTTTTTCCCGTCTAATTTTGACCTTAATAGGATTAAAAATCAAGATATTTCATGCAAATATAATATGCACAAACGGCAGAACAATATCTGAGGTGTGTTATAGGCTTATTATTTCTCAAAGTCCTCGATAATCTTAGATTTCTATACTTTTTCTGCTGAGAAGTCACGGCCAAAATCGGTTAAGATCAATGGAAGTGGTAAAATATTTTCTCTCTAATAAATTCCTCCTCCCCCTGCCACCACTTAACACCGTTTAGGGATCGTTCACAAGGAACAGTTGAGAAGAGAACACCGGTTTGGCTTCGTAATTCTTTCATGTGAAGTTATTTAAAATCACTAAACTAAGCTGCAGTGCTCTGTGGCGTAGTGGTTAGCGTGCTGGACAATTCACATTATATTTTCACGTTCGCGCCGACCTACCGTGGTCGTTTTTTTTTTTTTTTCATAAACAACTGGAATGGACTTTTCTTGGTGGCCGAACTGTTAACGTTGCAGATGTTTTTTTTTTCACACTTTATTTTCCTATTTTTACTCATGACTCCGGGTTTGATCCTTCCTACTTACCTACCATAACATTTTTTAAAACTCCACCCCCCCCGTCCCGGAAACAAACACTCGGGCAACGCCGGGTACCCCCGCTAGTATCTATCTATCTTCTATATAAATAAAATGAACTCATTTTTTCCCGTCTAATTTTGACATTAATAGGATTAAAAATCAAGATATTTCATGCAAATATAATATGCACAAACGGCAGAACAATATCTGAGGTGTGTTATAGGCTTATTATTTCTCAAAGTCCTCGATAATCTTAGATTTCTATACTTTTTCTGCTGAGAAGTCACGGCCAAAATCGGTTAAGATCAATGGAAGTGGTAAAATATTTTCTCTCTAATAAATTCCTCCTCCCCCTGCCACCACTTAACACCGTTTAGGGATCGTTCACAAGGAACAGTTGAGAAGAGAACACCGGTTTGGCTTCGTAATTCTTTCATGTGAAGTTATTTAAAATCACTAAACTAAGCTGCAGTGCTCTGTGGCGTAGTGGTTAGCGTGCTGGACAATTCACATTATATTTTCACGTTCGCGCCGACCTACCGTGGTCGTTTTTTTTTTTTTTTTTCCTCAACAACTGGAATGGACTTTTCTTGGTGGCCGAACTGTTAACGTTGCAGATGTTTTTTTTTTCACACTTTATTTTCCTATTTTTACTCATGACTCCGGGTTTGATCCTTCCTACTTACCTACCATAACATTTTTTAAAACTCCACCCCCCCCGTCCCGGAAACAAACACTCGGGCAACGCCGGGTACCCCCGCTAGTATCTATCTATTCTATATAAATAAAATGAACTCATTTTTTCACGTCTAATTTTGACATTAATAGGATTAAAAATCAAGATATTTCATGCAAATATAATATGCACAAACGGCAGAACAATATCTGAGGTGTGTTATAGGCTTATTATTTCTCAAATTCCTCGATAATCTTAGATTTCTATACTTTTTCTGCTGAGAAGTCACGGCCAAAATCGGTTAAGATCAATGGAAGTGGTAAAATATTTTCTCTCTAATAAATTCCTCCTCCCCCTGCCACCACTTAACACCGTTTAGGGATCGTTCACAAGGAACAGTTGAGAAGAGAACACCGGTTTGGCTTCGTAGTTCTTTCATGTGAAGTTATTTAAAATCACTAAACTAAGCTGCAGTGCTCTGTGGCGTAGTGGTTAGCGTGCTGGGCAATTCACATTATATTTTCACGTTCGCGCCGACCTACCGTGGTCGTTTTTTTTTTTTTTCCTCAACAACTGGAATGGACTTTTCTTGGTGGCCGAACTGTTAACGTTGCAGATGTTTTTTTTTTCACACTTTATTTTCCTATTTTTACTCATGACTCCGGGTTTGATCCTTCCTACTTACCTACCATAACATTTTTTAAAACTCCACCCCCCCGTCCCGGAAACAAACACTCGGGCAACGCCGGGTACCCCCGCTAGTATCTCCTATATAAATAAAATGAACTCATTTTTTCCCGTGGGATTTTGACCTTAATAGGATTAAAAATCAAGATATTTCATGCAAATATAATATGCACAAACGGCAGAACAATATCTGAGGTGTGTTATAGGCTTATTATTTCTCAAAGTCCTCGATAATCTTAGATTTCTATACTTTTTCTGCTGAGAAGTCACGGCCAAAATCGGTTAAGATCAATGGAAGTGGTAAAATATTTTCTCTCTAATAAATTCCTCCTCCCCCTGCCACCACTTAACACCGTTTAGGGATCGTTCACAAGGAACAGTTGAGAAGAGAACACCGGTTTGGCTTCGTAATTCTTTCATGTGAAGTTATTTAAAATCACTAAACTAAGCTGCAGTGCTCTGTGGCGTAGTGGTTAGCGTGCTGGACAATTCACATTATATTTTCACGTTCGCGCCGACCTACCGTGGTCGTTTTTTTTTTTTTCATAAACAACTGGAATGGACTTTTCTTGGTGGCCGAACTGTTAACGTTGCAGATGTTTTTTTTTTCACACTTTATTTTCCTATTTTTACTCATGACTCCGGGTTTGATCCTTCCTACTTACCTACCATAACATTTTTTAAAACTCCACCCCCCCCGTCCCGGAAACAAACACTCGGGCAACGCCGGGTACCCCCGCTAGTATCTATCTATCTTCTATATAAATAAAATGAACTCATTTTTTCCCGTCTAATTTTGACATTAATAGGATTAAAAATCAAGATATTTCATGCAAATATAATATGCACAAACGGCAGAACAATATCTGAGGTGTGTTATAGGCTTATTATTTCTCAAAGTCCTCGATAATCTTAGATTTCTATACTTTTTCTGCTGAGAAGTCACGGCCAAAATCGGTTAAGATCAATGGAAGTGGTAAAATATTTTCTCTCTAATAAATTCCTCCTCCCCCTGCCACCACTTAACACCGTTTAGGGATCGTTCACAAGGAACAGTTGAGAAGAGAACACCGGTTTGGCTTCGTAATTCTTTCATGTGAAGTTATTTAAAATCACTAAACTAAGCTGCAGTGCTCTGTGGCGTAGTGGTTAGCGTGCTGGACAATTCACATTATATTTTCACGTTCGCGCCGACCTACCGTGGTCGTTTTTTTTTTTTTTTTTCCTCAACAACTGGAATGGACTTTTCTTGGTGGCCGAACTGTTAACGTTGCAGATGTTTTTTTTTTCACACTTTATTTTCCTATTTTTACTCATGACTCCGGGTTTGATCCTTCCTACTTACCTACCATAACATTTTTTAAAACTCCACCCCCCCCGTCCCGGAAACAAACACTCGGGCAACGCCGGGTACCCCCGCTAGTATCTATCTATTCTATATAAATAAAATGAACTCATTTTTTCACGTCTAATTTTGACATTAATAGGATTAAAAATCAAGATATTTCATGCAAATATAATATGCACAAACGGCAGAACAATATCTGAGGTGTGTTATAGGCTTATTATTTCTCAAATTCCTCGATAATCTTAGATTTCTATACTTTTTCTGCTGAGAAGTCACGGCCAAAATCGGTTAAGATCAATGGAAGTGGTAAAATATTTTCTCTCTAATAAATTCCTCCTCCCCCTGCCACCACTTAACACCGTTTAGGGATCGTTCACAAGGAACAGTTGAGAAGAGAACACCGGTTTGGCTTCGTAGTTCTTTCATGTGAAGTAATTTAAAATCACTAAACTAAGCTGCAGTGCTCTGTGGCATAGTGGTTAGCGTGCTGGGCAATTCACATTATATTTTCACGTTCGCGCCGACCTACCGTGGTCGTTTTTTTTTTTTTTTTCCTAAACAACTGGAATGGACTTTTCTTGGTGGCCGAACTGTTAACGTTGCAGATGTTTTTTTTTTTTCACACTTTATTTTCCTATTTTTACTCATGACTCCGGGTTTGATCCTTCCTACTTACCTACCATAACATTTTTTAAAACTCCACCCCCCGTCCCGGAAACAAACACTCGGGCAACGCCGGGTACCCCCGCTATCTATATAAATAAAATGAACTCATTTTTTCCCGTGGGATTTTGACCTTAATAGGATTAAAAATCAAGATATTTCATGCAAATATAATATGCACAAACGGCAGAACAATATCTGAGGTGTGTTATAGGCTTATTATTTCTCAAAGTCCTCGATAATCTTAGATTTCTATACTTTTTCTGCTGAGAAGTCACGGCCAAAATCGGTTAAGATCAATGGAAGTGGTAAAATATTTTCTCTCTAATAAATTCCTCCTCCTCCCCCTGCCACCACTTAACACCGTTTAGGGATCGTTCACAAGGAACAGTTGAGAAGAGAACACCGGTTTGGCTTCGTAATTCTTTCATGTGAAGTTATTTAAAATCACTAAACTAAGCTGCAGTGCTCTGTGGCGTAGTGGTTAGCGTGCTGGACAATTCACATTATATTTTCACGTTCGCGCCGACCCACCGTGGTCGTTTTTTTTTTTTTTCCTCAACAACTGGAATGGACTTTTCTTGGTGGCCGAACTGTTAACGTTGCAGATGTTTTTTTTTTCACACTTTATTTTCCTATTTTTACTCATGACTCCGGGTTTGATCCTTCCTACTTACCTACCATAACATTTTTTAAAACTCCACCCCCCCGTCCCGGAAACAAACACTCGGGCAACGCCGGGTACCCCCGCTAGTATCTATATAAATAAAATGAACTCATTTTTTCCCGTCTAATTTTGGAAACAAACACTCGGGCAACGCCGGGTACCCCCGCTATCTTTTCTATCTTCTATTCTATCTATCTATATAAATAAAATGAACTCATTTTTTATCGTCTAATTTTGACATTAATAGGATTAAAAATCAAGATATTTCATGCAAATATAATATGCACAAACGGCAGAACAATATCTGAGGTGTGTTATAGGCTTATTATTTCTCAAATTCCTCGATAATCTTAGATTTCTATACTTTTTCTGCTGAGAAGTCACGGCCAAAATCGGTTAAGATCAATGGAAGTGGTAAAATATTTTCTCTCTAATAAATTCCTCCTCCCCCTGCCACCACTTAACACCGTTTAGGGATCGTTCACAAGGAACAGTTGAGAAGAGAACACCGGTTTGGCTTCGTAGTTCTTTCATGTGAAGTTATTTAAAATCACTAAACTAAGCTGCAGTGCTCTGTGGCGTAGTGGTTAGCGTGCTGGGCAATTCACATTATATTTTCACGTTCGCGCCGACCTACCGTGGTCGTTTTTTTTTTTTTTCCTAAACAACTGGAATGGACTTTTCTTGGTGGCCGAACTGTTAACGTTGCAGATGTTTTTTTTTTCACACTTTATTTTCCTATTTTTACTCATGACTCCGGGTTTGATCCTTCCTACTTACCTACCATAACATTTTTTAAAACTCCACCCCCCCGTCCCGGAAACAAACACTCGGGCAACGCCGGGTACCCCCGCTAGTATCTTCTATCTATATAAATAAAATGAACTCATTTTTTCCCGTCTAATTTTGACATTAATAGGATTAAAAATCAAGATATTTCATGCAAATATAATATGCACAAACGGCAGAACAATATCTGAGGTGTGTTATAGGCTTATTATTTCTCAAATTCCTCGATAATCTTAGATTTCTATACTTTTTCTGCTGAGAAGTCACGGCCAAAATCGGTTAAGATCAATGGAAGTGGTAAAATATTTTCTCTCTAATAAATTCCTCCTCCCCCTGCCACCACTTAACACCGTTTAGGGATCGTTCACAAGGAACAGTTGAGAAGAGAACACCGGTTTGGCTTCGTAGTTCTTTCATGTGAAGTAATTTAAAATCACTAAACTAAGCTGCAGTGCTCTGTGGCATAGTGGTTAGCGTGCTGGGCAATTCACATTATGTTTTCACGTTCGCGCCGACCTACCGTAGTCGTTTTTTTTTTTTTTTTTTCCTAAACAACTGGAATGGACTTTTCTTGGTGGCCGAACTGTTAACGTTGCAGATGTTTTTTTTTTTTCACACTTTATTTTCCTATTTTTACTCATGACTCCGGGTTTGATCCTTCCTACTTACCTACCATAACATTTTTTAAAACTCCACCCCCCGTCCCGGAAACAAACACTCGGGCAACGCCGGGTACCCCCGCTATCTATATAAATAAAATGAACTCATTTTTTCCCGTGGGATTTTGACCTTAATAGGATTAAAAATCAAGATATTTCATGCAAATATAATATGCACAAACGGCAGAACAATATCTGAGGTGTGTTATAGGCTTATTATTTCTCAAAGTCCTCGATAATCTTAGATTTCTATACTTTTTCTGCTGAGAAGTCACGGCCAAAATCGGTTAAGATCAATGGAAGTGGTAAAATATTTTCTCTCTAATAAATTCCTCCTCCTCCCCCTGCCACCACTTTACACCGTTTAGGGATCGTTCACAAGGAACAGTTGAGAAGAGAACACCGGTTTGGCTTCGTAATTCTTTCATGTGAAGTTATTTAAAATCACTAAACTAAGCTGCAGTGCTCTGTGGCGTAGTGGTTAGCGTGCTGGACAATTCACATTATATTTTCACGTTCGCGCCGACCCACCGTGGTCGTTTTTTTTTTTTTTCCTCAACAACTGGAATGGACTTTTCTTGGTGGCCGAACTGTTAACGTTGCAGATGTTTTTTTTTTCACACTTTATTTTCCTATTTTTACTCATGACTCCGGGTTTGATCCTTCCTACTTACCTACCATAACATTTTTTAAAACTCCACCCCCCCGTCCCGGAAACAAACACTCGGGCAACGCCGGGTACCCCCGCTAGTATCTATATAAATAAAATGAACTCATTTTTTCCCGTCTAATTTTGGAAACAAACACTCGGGCAACGCCGGGTACCCCCGCTATCTTTTCTATCTTCTATTCTATCTATCTATATAAATAAAATGAACTCATTTTTTATCGTCTAATTTTGACATTAATAGGATTAAAAATCAAGATATTTCATGCAAATATAATATGCACAAACGGCAGAACAATATCTGAGGTGTGTTATAGGCTTATTATTTCTCAAATTCCTCGATAATCTTAGATTTCTATACTTTTTCTGCTGAGAAGTCACGGCCAAAATCGGTTAAGATCAATGGAAGTGGTAAAATATTTTCTCTCTAATAAATTCCTCCTCCCCCTGCCACCACTTAACACCGTTTAGGGATCGTTCACAAGGAACAGTTGAGAAGAGAACACCGGTTTGGCTTCGTAGTTCTTTCATGTGAAGTTATTTAAAATCACTAAACTAAGCTGCAGTGCTCTGTGGCGTAGTGGTTAGCGTGCTGGACAATTCACATTATATTTTCACGTTCGCGCCGACCTACCGTGGTCGTTTTTTTTTTTTTCCTAAACAACTGGAATGGACTTTTCTTGGTGGCCGAACTGTTAACGTTGCAGATGTTTTTTTTTTCACACTTTATTTTCCTATTTTTACTCATGACTCCGGGTTTGATCCTTCCTACTTACCTACCATAACATTTTTTAAAACTCCACCCCCCCGTCCCGGAAACAAACACTCGGGCAACGCCGGGTACCCCCGCTAGTATTCTATATAAATAAAATGAACTCATTTTTTCCCGTCTAATTTTGACATTAATAGGATTAAAAATCAAGATATTTCATGCAAATATAATATGCACAAACGGCAGAACAATATCTGAGGTGTGTTATAGGCTTATTATTTCTCAAATTCCTCGATAATCTTAGATTTCTATACTTTTTCTGCTGAGAAGTCACGGCCAAAATCGGTTAAGATCAATGGAAGTGGTAAAATATTTTCTCTCTAATAAATTCCTCCTCCCCCTGCCACCACTTAACACCGTTTAGGGATCGTTCACAAGGAACAGTTGAGAAGAGAACACCGGTTTGGCTTCGTAGTTCTTTCATGTGAAGTAATTTAAAATCACTAAACTAAGCTGCAGTGCTCTGTGGCATAGTGGTTAGCGTGCTGGGCAATTCACATTATGTTTTCACGTTCGCGCCGACCTACCGTAGTCGTTTTTTTTTTTTTTTTTCCTAAACAACTGGAATGGACTTTTCTTGGTGGCCGAACTGTTAACGTTGCAGATGTTTTTTTTTTTCACACTTTATTTTCCTATTTTTACTCATGACTCCGGGTTTGATCCTTCCTACTTACCTACCATAACATTTTTTAAAACTCCACCCCCCGTCCCGGAAACAAACACTCGGGCAACGCCGGGTACCCCCGCTATCTATATAAATAAAATGAACTCATTTTTTCCCGTGGGATTTTGACCTTAATAGGATTAAAAATCAAGATATTTCATGCAAATATAATATGCACAAACGGCAGAACAATATCTGAGGTGTGTTATAGGCTTATTATTTCTCAAAGTCCTCGATAATCTTAGATTTCTATACTTTTTCTGCTGAGAAGTCACGGCCAAAATCGGTTAAGATCAATGGAAGTGGTAAAATATTTTCTCTCTAATAAATTCCTCCTCCTCCCCCTGCCACCACTTTACACCGTTTAGGGATCGTTCACAAGGAACAGTTGAGAAGAGAACACCGGTTTGGCTTCGTAATTCTTTCATGTGAAGTTATTTAAAATCACTAAACTAAGCTGCAGTGCTCTGTGGCGTAGTGGTTAGCGTGCTGGACAATTCACATTATATTTTCACGTTCGCGCCGACCCACCGTGGTCGTTTTTTTTTTTTTCCTCAACAACTGGAATGGACTTTTCTTGGTGGCCGAACTGTTAACGTTGCAGATGTTTTTTTTTTCACACTTTATTTTCCTATTTTTACTCATGACTCCGGGTTTGATCCTTCCTACTTACCTACCATAACATTTTTTAAAACTCCACCCCCCCGTCCCGGAAACAAACACTCGGGCAACGCCGGGTACCCCCGCTAGTATCTATATAAATAAAATGAACTCATTTTTTCCCGTCTAATTTTGGAAACAAACACTCGGGCAACGCCGGGTACCCCCGCTATCTTTTCTATCTTCTATTCTATCTATCTATATAAATAAAATGAACTCATTTTTTATCGTCTAATTTTGACATTAATAGGATTAAAAATCAAGATATTTCATGCAAATATAATATGCACAAACGGCAGAACAATATCTGAGGTGTGTTATAGGCTTATTATTTCTCAAATTCCTCGATAATCTTAGATTTCTATACTTTTTCTGCTGAGAAGTCACGGCCAAAATCGGTTAAGATCAATGGAAGTGGTAAAATATTTTCTCTCTAATAAATTCCTCCTCCCCCTGCCACCACTTAACACCGTTTAGGGATCGTTCACAAGGAACAGTTGAGAAGAGAACACCGGTTTGGCTTCGTAGTTCTTTCATGTGAAGTTATTTAAAATCACTAAACTAAGCTGCAGTGCTCTGTGGCGTAGTGGTTAGCGTGCTGGGCAATTCACATTATATTTTCACGTTCGCGCCGACCTACCGTGGTCGTTTTTTTTTTTTTTCCTAAACAACTGGAATGGACTTTTCTTGGTGGCCGAACTGTTAACGTTGCAGATGTTTTTTTTTTCACACTTTATTTTCCTATTTTTACTCATGACTCCGGGTTTGATCCTTCCTACTTACCTACCATAACATTTTTTAAAACTCCACCCCCCCGTCCCGGAAACAAACACTCGGGCAACGCCGGGTACCCCCGCTAGTATCTTCTATATAAATAAAATGAACTCATTTTTTCCCGTGGGATTTTGACCTTAATAGGATTAAAAATCAAGATATTTCATGCAAATATAATATGCACAAACGGCAGAACAATATCTGAGGTGTGTTATAGGCTTATTATTTCTCAAAGTCCTCGATAATCTTAGATTTCTATACTTTTTCTGCTGAGAAGTCACGGCCAAAATCGGTTAAGATCAATGGAAGTGGTAAAATATTTTCTCTCTAATAAATTCCTCCTCCCCCTGCCACCACTTAACACCGTTTAGGGATCGTTCACAAGGAACAGTTGAGAAGAGAACACCGGTTTGGCTTCGTAATTCTTTCATGTGAAGTTATTTAAAATCACTAAACTAAGCTGCAGTGCTCTGTGGCGTAGTGGTTAGCGTGCTGGACAATTCACATTATATTTTCACGTTCGCGCCGACCTACCGTGGTCGTTTTTTTTTTTTTCATAAACAACTGGAATGGACTTTTCTTGGTGGCCGAACTGTTAACGTTGCAGATGTTTTTTTTTTCACACTTTATTTTCCTATTTTTACTCATGACTCCGGGTTTGATCCTTCCTACTTACCTACCATAACATTTTTTAAAACTCCACCCCCCCCGTCCCGGAAACAAACACTCGGGCAACGCCGGGTACCCCCGCTATCTTCTATCTATATAAATAAAATGAACTCATTTTTTCCCGTCTAATTTTGACATTAATAGGATTAAAAATCAAGATATTTCATGCAAATATAATATGCACAAACGGCAGAACAATATCTGAGGTGTGTTATAGGCTTATTATTTCTCAAAGTCCTCGATAATCTTAGATTTCTATACTTTTTCTGCTGAGAAGTCACGGCCAAAATCGGTTAAGATCAATGGAAGTGGTAAAATATTTTCTCTCTAATAAATTCCTCCTCCTCCCCCTGCCACCACTTAACACCGTTTAGGGATCGTTCACAAGGAACAGTTGAGAAGAGAACACCGGTTTGGCTTCGTAATTCTTTCATGTGAAGTTATTTAAAATCACTAAACTAAGCTGCAGTGCTCTGTGGCGTAGTGGTTAGCGTGCTGGACAATTCACATTATATTTTCACGTTCGCGCCGACCTACCGTGGTCGTTTTTTTTTTTTTTTTCCTCAACAACTGGAATGGACTTTTCTTGGTGGCCGAACTGTTAACGTTGCAGATGTTTTTTTTTCACACTTTATTTTCCTATTTTTACTCATGACTCCGGGTTTGATCCTTCCTACTTACCTACCATAACATTTTTTAAAACTCCACCCCCCCGTCCCGGAAACAAACACTCGGGCAACGCCGGGTACCCCCGCTATCTTCTATCTATCTATCTTCTATATAAATAAAATGAAATCATTTTTTCCCGTCTAATTTTGACATTAATAGGATTAAAAATCAAGATATTTCATGCAAATATAATATGCACAAACGGCAGAACAATATCTGAGGTGTGTTATAGGCTTATTATTTCTCAAAGTCCTCGATAATCTTAGATTTCTATACTTTTTCTGCTGAGAAGTCACGGCCAAAATCGGTTAAGATCAATGGAAGTGGTAAAATATTTTCTCTCTAATAAATTCCTCCTCCCCCTGCCACCACTTAACACCGTTTAGGGATCGTTCACAAGGAACAGTTGAGAAGAGAACACCGGTTTGGCTTCGTAATTCTTTCATGTGAAGTTATTTAAAATCACTAAACTAAGCTGCAGTGCTCTGTGGCGTAGTGGTTAGCGTGCTGGACAATTCACATCATATTTTCACGTTCGCGCCGACCTAGCGTGGTCGTTTTTTTTTTTTTTCTTTCCTAAACAACTGGAATGGACTTTTCTTGGTGGCCGAACTGTTAACGTTGCAGATGTTTTTTTTTTCACACTTTATTTTCCTATTTTTACTCATGACTCCGGGTTTGATCCTTCCTACTTACCTACCATAACATTTTTTAAAACTCCACCCCCCCGTCCCGGAAACAAACACTCGGGCAACGCCGGGTACCCCCGCTAGTATATCTATATAAATAAAATGAACTCATTTTTTCCCGTGGGATTTTGACCTAAATAGGATTAAAAATCAAGATATTTCATGCAAATATAATATGCACAAACGGCAGAACAATATCTGAGGTGTGTTATAGGCTTATTATTTCTCAAAGTCCTCGATAATCTTAGATTTCTATACTTTTTCTGCTGAGAAGTCACGGCCAAAATCGGTTAAGATCAATGGAAGTGGTAAAATATTTTCTCTCTAATAAATTCCTCCTCCTCCCCCTGCCACCACTTAACACCGTTTAGGGATCGTTCACAAGGAACAGTTGAGAAGAGAACACCGGTTTGGCTTCGTAATTCTTTCATGTGAAGTTATTTAAAATCACTAAACTAAGCTGCAGTGCTCTGTGGCGTAGTGGTTAGCGTGCTGGACAATTCACATTATATTTTCACGTTCGCGCCGACCTACCGTAGTCGTTTTTTTTTTTTTTTTTCCTAAACAACTGGAATGGACTTTTCTTGGTGGCCGAACTGTTAACGTTGCAGATGTTTTTTTTTTCACAGTTTATTTTCCTATTTTTACTCATGACTCCGGGTTTGATCCTTCCTACTTACCTACCATAACATTTTTTAAAACTCCACCCCCCCCGTCCCGGAAACAAACACTCGGGCAACGCCGGGTACCCCCGCTAGTATATTCTATATAAATAAAATGAACTCATTTTTTCCCGCTAATTTTGACATTAATAGGATTAAAAATCAAGATATTTCATGCAAATATAATATGCACAAACGGCAGAACAATATCTGAGGTGTGTTATAGGCCTATTATTTCTCAAAGTCCTCGATAATCTTAGATTTCTATACTTTTTCTGCTGAGAAGTCACGGCCAAAATCGGTTAAGATCAATGGAAGTGGTAAAATATTTTCTCTCTAATAAATTCCTCCTCCTCCCCCTGCCACCACTTAACACCGTTTAGGGATCGTTCACAAGGAACAGTTGAGAAGAGAACACCGGTTTGGCTTCGTAATTCTTTCATGTGAAGTTATTTAAAATCACTAAACTAAGCTGCAGTGCTCTGTGGCGTAGTGGTTAGCGTGCTGGACAATTCACATTATATTTTCACGTTCGCGCCGACCTACCGTGGTCGTTTTTTTTTTTTTTTTCCTAAACAACTGGAATGGACTTTTCTTGGTGGCCGAACTGTTAACGTTGCAGATGTTTTTTTTTTCACACTTTATTTTCCTATTTTTACTCATGACTCCGGGTTTGATCCTTCCTACTTACCTACCATAACATTTTTTAAAACTCCACCCCCCCGTCCCGGAAACAAACACTCGGGCAACGCCGGGTACCCCCGCTATCTTCTATCTTCTATATAAATAAAATGAACTCATTTTTTCCCGTCTAATTTTGACATTAATAGGATTAAAAATCAAGATATTTCATGCAAATATAATATGCACAAACGGCAGAACAATATCTGAGGTGTGTTATAGGCTTATTATTTCTCAAAGTCCTCGATAATCTTAGATTTCTATACTTTTTCTGCTGAGAAGTCACGGCCAAAATCGGTTAAGATCAATGGAAGTGGTAAAATATTTTCTCTCTAATAAATTCCTCCTCCCCCTGCCACCACTTAACACCGTTTAGGGATCGTTCACAAGGAACAGTTGATAAGAGAACACCGGTTTGGCTTAGTAATTCTTTCATGTGAAGTTATTTAAAATCACTAAACTAAGCTGCAGTGCTCTGTGGCGTAGTGGTTAGCGTGCTGGACAATTCACATTATATTTTCACGTTCGCGCCGACCTAGCGTGGTCGTTTTTTTTTTTTTTTCCTAAACAACTGGAATGGACTTTTCTTGGTGGCCGAACTGTTAACGTTGCAGATGTTTTTTTTTTCACACTTTATTTTCCTATTTTTACTCATGACTCCGGGTTTGATCCTTCCTACTTATCTACCATAACATTTTTTAAAACTCCACCCCCCCGTCCCGGAAACAAACACTCGGGCAACGCCGGGTACCCCCGCTAGTATATCTATATAAATAAAATGAACTCATTTTTTCACGTGGGATTTTGACCTAAATAGGATTAAAAATCAAGATATTTCATGCAAATATAATATGCACAAACGGCAGAACAATATCTGAGGTGTGTTATAGGCTTATTATTTCTCAAAGTCCTCGATAATCTTAGATTTCTATACTTTTTCTGCTGAGAAGTCACGGCCAAAATCGGTTAAGATCAATGGAAGTGGTAAAATATTTTCTCTCTAATAAATTCCTCCTCCTCCCCCTGCCACCACTTAACACCGTTTAGGGATCGTTCACAAGGAACAGTTGAGAAGAGAACACCGGTTTGGCTTCGTAATTCTTTCATGTGAAGTTATTTAAAATCACTAAACTAAGCTGCAGTGCTCTGTGGCGTAGTGGTTAGCGTGCTGGACAATTCACATTATATTTTCACGTTCGCGCCGACCTACCGTAGTCGTTTTTTTTTTTTTTTTTCCTAAACAACTGGAATGGACTTTTCTTGGTGGCCGAACTGTTAACGTTGCAGATGTTTTTTTTTCACACTTTATTTTCCTATTTTTACTCATGACTCCGGGTTTGATCCTTCCTACTTACCTACCATAACATTTTTTAAAACTCCACCCCCCCGTCCCGGAAACAAACACTCGGGCAACGCCGGGTACCCCCGCTAGTATCTATATAAATAAAATGAACTCATTTTTTCCCGTGGGATTTTGACCTTAATAGGATTAAAAATCAAGATATTTCATGCAAATATAATATGCACAAACGGCAGAACAATATCTGAGGTGTGTTATAGGCTTATTATTTCTCAAAGTCCTCGATAATCTTAGATTTCTATACTTTTTCTGCTGAGAAGTCACGGCCAAAATCGGTTAAGATCAATGGAAGTGGTAAAATATTTTCTCTCTAATAAATTCCTCCTCCCCCTGCCACCACTTAACACCGTTTAGGGATCGTTCACAAGGAACAGTTGAGAAGAGAACACCGGTTTGGCTTCGTAATTCTTTCATGTGAAGTTATTTAAAATCACTAAACTAAGCTGCAGTGCTCTGTGGCGTAGTGGTTAGCGTGCTGGACAATTCACATTATATTTTCACGTTCGCGCCGACCTACCGTGGTCGTTTTTTTTTTTTTTTCCTAAACAACTGGAATGGACTTTTCTTGGTGGCCGAACTGTTAACGTTGCAGATGTTTTTTTTTTCACACTTTATTTTCCTATTTTTACTCATGACTCCGGGTTTGATCCTTCCTACTTACCTACCATAACATTTTTTAAAACTCCACCCCCCCGTCCCGGAAACAAACACTCGGGCAACGCCGGGTACCCCCGCTAGTATATTCTATATAAATAAAATGAACTCATTTTTTCCCGTCTAATTTTGACATTAATAGGATTAAAAATCAAGATATTTCATGCAAATATAATATGCACAAACGGCAGAACAATATCTGAGGTGTGTTATAGGCTTATTATTTCTCAAAGTCCTCGATAATCTTAGATTTCTATACTTTTTCTGCTGAGAAGTCACGGCCAAAATCGGTTAAGATCAATGGAAGTGGTAAAATATTTTCTCTCTAATAAATTCCTCCTCCCCCTGCCACCACTTAACACCGTTTAGGGATCGTTCACAAGGAACAGTTGAGAAGAGAACACCGGTTTGGCTTCGTAATTCTTTCATGTGAAGTTATTTAAAATCAATAAACTAAGCTGCAGTGCTCTGTGGCGTAGTGGTAAGCGTGCTGGACAATTCACATTATATTTTCACGTTCGCGCCGACCTACCGTGGTCGTTTTTTTTTTTTTTTTTCATAAACAACTGGAATGGACTTTTCTTGGTGGCCGAACTGTTAACGTTGCAGATGTTTTTTTTTTCACACTTTATTTTCCTATTTTTACTCATGACTCCGGGTTTGATCCTTCCTACTTACCTACCATAACATTTTTTAAAACTCCACCCCCCCGTCCCGGAAACAAACACTCGGGCAACGCCGGGTACCCCCGCTATCTTCTATCTTCTATATAAATAAAATGAACTCATTTTTTCCCGTCTAATTTTGACATTAATAGGATTAAAAATCAAGATATTTCATGCAAATATAATATGCACAAACGGCAGAACAATATCTGAGGTGTGTTATAGGCTTATTATTTCTCAAAGTCCTCGATAATCTTAGATTTCTATACTTTTTCTGCTGAGAAGTCACGGCCAAAATCGGTTAAGATCAATGGAAGTGGTAAAATATTTTCTCTCTAATAAATTCCTCCTCCCCCTGCCACCACTTAACACCGTTTAGGGATCGTTCACAAGGAACAGTTGATAAGAGAACACCGGTTTGGCTTAGTAATTCTTTCATGTGAAGTTATTTAAAATCACTAAACTAAGCTGCAGTGCTCTGTGGCGTAGTGGTTAGCGTGCTGGACAATTCACATTATATTTTCACGTTCGCGCCGACCTAGCGTGGTCGTTTTTTTTTTTTTTTTTCCTAAACAACTGGAATGGACTTTTCTTGGTGGCCGAACTGTTAACGTTGCAGATGTTTTTTTTTTCACACTTTATTTTCCTATTTTTACTCATGACTCCGGGTTTGATCCTTCCTACTTACCTACCATAACATTTTTTAAAACTCCACCCCCCCGTCCCGGAAACAAACACTCGGGCAACGCCGGGTACCCCCGCTAGTATATCTTCTATATAAATAAAATGAACTCATTTTTTCCCGTGGGATTTTGACCTAAATAGGATTAAAAATCAAGATATTTCATGCAAATATAATATGCACAAACGGCAGAACAATATCTGAGGTGTGTTATAGGCTTATTATTTCTCAAAGTCCTCGATAATCTTAGATTTCTATACTTTTTCTGCTGAGAAGTCACGGCCAAAATCGGTTAAGATCAATGGAAGTGGTAAAATATTTTCTCTCTAATAAATTCCTCCTCCCCCTGCCACCACTTAACACCGTTTAGGGATCGTTCACAAGGAACAGTTGATAAGAGAACACCGGTTTGGCTTAGTAATTCTTTCATGTGAAGTTATTTAAAATCACTAAACTAAGCTGCAGTGCTCTGTGGCGTAGTGGTTAGCGTGCTGGACAATTCACATTATATATCCACGTTCGCGCCGACCTAGCGTGGTCGTTTTTTTTTTTTTTTTCCTAAACAACTGGAATGGACTTTTCTTGGTGGCCGAACTGTTAACGTTGCAGATGTTTTTTTTTTCACACTTTATTTTCCTATTTTTACTCATGACTCCGGGTTTGATCCTTCCTACTTACCTACCATAACATTTTTTAAAACTCCACCCCCCCGTCCCGGAAACAAACACTCGGGCAACGCCGGGTACCCCCGCTAGTATATCTATCTATATAAATAAAATGAACTAATTTTTTCCCGTGGGATTTTGACCTAAATAGGATTAAAAATCAAGATATTTCATGCAAATATAATATGCACAAACGGCAGAACAATATCTGAGGTGTGTTATAGGCTTATTATTTCTCAAAGTCCTCGATAATCTTAGATTTCTATACTTTTTCTGCTGAGAAGTCACGGCCAAAATCGGTTAAGATCAATGGAAGTGGTAAAATATTTTCTCTCTAATAAATTCCTCCTCCCCCTGCCACCACTTAACACTGTTTAGGGATCGTTCACAAGGAACAGTTGATAAGAGAACACCGGTTTGGCTTAGTAATTCTTTCATGTGAAGTTATTTAAAATCACTAAACTAAGCTGCAGTGCTCTGTGGCGTAGTGGTTAGCGTGCTGGACAATTCACATTATATATCCACGTTCGCGCCGACCTAGCGTGGTCGTTTTTTTTTTTTTTTTCCTAAACAACTGGAATGGACTTTTCTTGGTGGCCGAACTGTTAACGTTGCAGATGTTTTTTTTTTCACACTTTATTTTCCTATTTTTACTCATGACTCCGGGTTTGATCCTTCCTACTTACCTACCATAACATTTTTTAAAACTCCACCCCCCCGTCCCGGAAACAAACACTCGGGCAACGCCGGGTACCCCCGCTAGTATATCTATATAAATAAAATGAACTCATTTTTTCCCGTGGGATTTTGACCTAAATAGGATTAAAAATCAAGATATTTCATGCAAATATAATATGCACAAACGGCAGAACAATATCTGAGGTGTGTTATAGGCTTATTATTTCTCAAAGTCCTCGATAATCTTAGATTTCTATACTTTTTCTGCTGAGAAGTCACGGCCAAAATCGGTTAAGATCAATGGAAGTGGTAAAATATTTTCTCTCTAATAAATTCCTCCTCCTCCCCCTGCCACCACTTAACACCGTTTAGGGATCGTTCACAAGGAACAGTTGAGAAGAGAACACCGGTTTGGCTTCGTAATTCTTTCATGTGAAGTTATTTAAAATCACTAAACTAAGCTGCAGTGCTCTGTGGCGTAGTGGTTAGCGTGCTGGACAATTCACATTATATTTTCACGTTCGCGCCGACCTACCGTAGTCGTTTTTTTTTTTTTTTTTCCTAAACAACTGGAATGGACTTTTCTTGGTGGCCGAACTGTTAACGTTGCAGATGTTTTTTTTTTCACACTTTATTTTCCTATTTTTACTCATGACTCCGGGTTTGATCCTTCCTACTTACCTACCATAACATTTTTTAAAACTCCACCCCCCCGTCCCGGAAACAAACACTCGGGCAACGCCGGGTACCCCCGCTAGTATCTATATAAATAAAATGAACTCATTTTTTCCCGTGGGATTTTGACCTTAATAGGATTAAAAATCAAGATATTTCATGCAAATATAATATGCACAAACGGCAGAACAATATCTGAGGTGTGTTATAGGCTTATTATTTCTCAAAGTCCTCGATAATCTTAGATTTCTATACTTTTTCTGCTGAGAAGTCACGGCCAAAATCGGTTAAGATCAATGGAAGTGGTAAAATATTTTCTCTCTAATAAATTCCTCCTCCCCCTGCCACCACTTAACACCGTTTAGGGATCGTTCACAAGGAACAGTTGAGAAGAGAACACCGGTTTGGCTTCGTAATTCTTTCATGTGAAGTTATTTAAAATCACTAAACTAAGCTGCAGTGCTCTGTGGCGTAGTGGTTAGCGTGCTGGACAATTCACATTATATTTTCACGTTCGCGCCGACCTACCGTGGTCGTTTTTTTTTTTTTTTTTCCTAAACAACTGGAATGGACTTTTCTTGGTGGCCGAACTGTTAACGTTGCAGATGTTTTTTTTTTCACACTTTATTTTCCTATTTTTACTCATGACTCCGGGTTTGATCCTTCCTACTTACCTACCATAACATTTTTTAAAACTCCACCCCCCCGTCCCGGAAACAAACACTCGGGCAACGCCGGGTACCCCCGCTAGTATATTCTATATAAATAAAATGAACTCATTTTTTCCCGTCTAATTTTGACATTAATAGGATTAAAAATCAAGATATTTCATGCAAATATAATATGCACAAACGGCAGAACAATATCTGAGGTGTGTTATAGGCTTATTATTTCTCAAAGTCCTCGATAATCTTAGATTTCTATACTTTTTCTGCTGAGAAGTCACGGCCAAAATCGGTTAAGATCAATGGAAGTGGTAAAATATTTTCTCTCTAATAAATTCCTCCTCCCCCTGCCACCACTTAACACCGTTTAGGGATCGTTCACAAGGAACAGTTGAGAAGAGAACACCGGTTTGGCTTCGTAATTCTTTCATGTGAAGTTATTTAAAATCACTAAACTAAGCTGCAGTGCTCTGTGGCGTAGTGGTTAGCGTGCTGGACAATTCACATTATATTTTCACGTTCGCGCCGACCTACCGTGGTCGTTTTTTTTTTTTTTTTTCATAAACAACTGGAATGGACTTTTCTTGGTGGCCGAACTATTAACGTTGCAGATGTTTTTTTTTTCACACTTTATTTTCCTATTTTTACTCATGACTCCGGGTTTGATCCTTCCTACTTACCTACCATAACATTTTTTAAAACTCCACCCCCCCGTCCCGGAAACAAACACTCGGGCAACGCCGGGTACCCCCGCTAGTATCTATATAAATAAAATGAACTCATTTTTTCCCGTCTAATTTTGGAAACAGACACTCGGGCAACGCCGGGTACCCCCGCTATCTTTTCTATCTTCTATTTCTATCTATATAAATAAAATGAACTCATTTTTTATCGTCTAATTTTGACATTAATAGGATTAAAAATCAAGATATTTCATGCAAATATAATATGCACAAACGGCAGAACAATATCTGAGGTGTGTGATAGGCTTATTATTTCTCAAATTCCTCGATAATCTTAGATTTCTATACTTTTTCTGCTGAGAAGTCACGGCCAAAATCGGTTAAGATCAATGGAAGTGGTAAAATATTTTCTCTCTAATAAATTCCTCCTCCCCCTGCCACCACTTAACACCGTTTAGGGATCGTTCACAAGGAACAGTTGAGAAGAGAACACCGGTTTGGCTTCGTAGTTCTTTCATGTGAAGTTATTTAAAATCACTAAACTAAGCTGCAGTGCTCTGTGGCGTAGTGGTTAGCGTGCTGGACAATTCACATTATATTTTCACGTTCGCGCCGACCTACCGTGGTCGTTTTTTTTTTTTTTCCTCAACAACTGGAATGGACTTTTCTTGGTGGCCGAACTGTTAACGTTGCAGATGTTTTTTTTTTTCACACTTTATTTTCCTATTTTTACTCATGACTCCGGGTTTGATCCTTCCTACTTACCTACCATAACATTTTTTAAAACTCCACCCCCCCGTCCCGGAAACAAACACTCGGGCAACGCCGGGTACCCCCGCTAGTATCTTCTCTATATAAATAAAATGAACTCATTTTTTCCCGTCTAATTTTGACATTAATAGGATTAAAAATCAAGATATTTCATGCAAATATAATATGCACAAACGGCAGAACAATATCTGAGGTGTGTTATAGGCTTATTATTTCTCAAAGTCCTCGATAATCTTAGATTTCTATACTTTTTCTGCTGAGAAGTCACGGCCAAAATCGGTTAAGATCAATGGAAGTGGTAAAATATTTTCTCTCTAATAAATTCCTCCTCCCCCTGCCACCACTTAACACCGTTTAGGGATCGTTCACAAGGAACAGTTGAGAAGAGAACACCGGTTTGGCTTCGTAATTCTTTCATGTGAAGTTATTTAAAATCACTAAACTAAGCTGCAGTGCTCTGTGGCGTAGTGGTTAGCGTGCTGGACAATTCACATTATATTTTCACGTTCGCGCCGACCTACCGTGGTCGTTTTTTTTTTTTTTTCCTCAACAACTGGAATGGACTTTTCTTGGTGGCCGAACTGTTAACGTTGCAGATGTTTTTTTTTTCACACTTTATTTTCCTATTTTTACTCATGACTCCGGGTTTGATCCTTCCTACTTACCTACCATAACATTTTTTAAAACTCCACCCCCCCGTCCCGGAAACAAACACTCGGGCAACGCCGGGTACCCCCGCTAGTATCTATATAAATAAAATGAACTCATTTTTTCCCGTCTAATTTTGGAAACAAACACTCGGGCAACGCCGGGTACCCCCGCTATCTTTTCTATCTTCTATTTCTATCTATATAAATAAAATGAACTCATTTTTTATCGTCTAATTTTGACATTAATAGGATTAAAAATCAAGATATTTCATGCAAATATAATAGGCACAAACGGCAGAACAATATCTGAGGTGTGTGATAGGCTTATTATTTCTCAAATTCCTCGATAATCTTAGATTTCTATACTTTTTCTGCTGAGAAGTCACGGCCAAAATCGGTTAAGATCAATGGAAGTGGTAAAATATTTTCTCTCTAATAAATTCCTCCTCCCCCTGCCACCACTTAACACCGTTTAGGGATCGTTCACAAGGAACAGTTGAGAAGAGAACACCGGTTTGGCTTCGTAGTTCTTTCATGTGAAGTTATTTAAAATCACTAAACTAAGCTGCAGTGCTCTGTGGCGTAGTGGTTAGCGTGCTGGGCAATTCACATTATATTTTCACGTTCGCGCCGACCTACCGTAGTCGTTTTTTTTTTTTTTTTTTCCCCTAAACAACTGGAATGGACTTTTCTTGCTGGCCGAACTGTTAACGTTGCAGATGTTTTTTTTTTTTCACACTTTATTTTCCTATTTTTACTCATGACTCCGGGTTTGATCCTTCCTACTTACCTACCATAACATTTTTTAAAACTCCACCCCCCGTCCCGGAAACAAACACTCGGGCAACGCCGGGTACCCCCGCTTTCTATATAAATAAAATGAACTCATTTTTTCCCGTGGGATTTTGACCTTAATAGGATTAAAAATCAAGATATTTCATGCAAATATAATATGCACAAACGGCAGAACAATATCTGAGGTGTGTTATAGGCTTATTATTTCTCAAAGTCCTCGATAATCTTAGATTTCTATACTTTTTCTGCTGAGAAGTCACGGCCAAAATCGGTTAAGATCAATGGAAGTGGTAAAATATTTTCTCTCTAATAAATTCCTCCTCCCCCTGCCACCACTTAACACCGTTTAGGGATCGTTCACAAGGAACAGTTGAGAAGAGAACACCGGTTTGGCTTCGTAATTCTTTCATGTGAAGTTATTTAAAATCACTAAACTAAGCTGCAGTGCTCTGTGGCGTAGTGGTTAGCGTGCTGGACAATTCACATTATATTTTCACGTTCGCGCCGACCTACCGTAGTCGTTTTTTTTTTTTTTTTTCCTAAACAACTGGAATGGACTTTTCTTGGTGGCCGAACTGTTAACGTTGCAGATGTTTTTTTTTTCACACTTTATTTTCCTATTTTTACTCATGACTCCGGGTTTGATCCTTCCTACTTACCTACCATAACATTTTTTAAAACTCCACCCCCCCGTCCCGGAAACAAACACTCGGGCAACGCCGGGTACCCCCGCTAGTATATCTTCTTCTTATCTATATAAATAAAATGAACTCATTTTTTCCCGTGGGATTTTGACCTTAATAGGATTAAAAATCAAGATATTTCATGCAAATATAATATGCACAAACGGCAGAACAATATCTGAGGTGTGTTATAGGCTTATTATTTCTCAAAGTCCTCGATAATCTTAGATTTCTATACTTTTTCTGCTGAGAAGTCACGGCCAAAATCGGTTAAGATCAATGGAAGTGGTAAAATATTTTCTCTCTAATAAATTCCTCCTCCCCCTGCCACCACTTAACACCGTTTAGGGATCGTTCACAAGGAACAGTTGAGAAGAGAACACCGGTTTGGCTTCGTAATTCTTTCATGTGAAGTTATTTAAAATCACTAAACTAAGCTGCAGTGCTCTGTGGCGTAGTGGTTAGCGTGCTGGACAATTCACATTATATTTTCACGTTCGCGCCGACCTACCGTGGTCGTTTTTTTTTTTTTTTTTCCTAAACAACTGGAATGGACTTTTCTTGGTGGCCGAACTGTTAACGTTGCAGATGTTTTTTTTTTCACACTTTATTTTCCTATTTTTACTCATGACTCCGGGTTTGATCCTTCCTACTTACCTACCATAACATTTTTTAAAACTCCACCCCCCCGTCCCGGAAACAAACACTCGGGCAACGCCGGGTACCCCCACCATCTCCTATCTATCTTCTATATAAATAAAATGAACTCATTTTTTCCCGTCTAATTTTGACATTAATAGGATTAAAAATCAAGATATTTCATGCAAATATAATATGCACAAACGGCAGAACAATATCTGAGGTGTGTTATAGGCTTATTATTTCTCAAAGTCCTCGATAATCTTAGATTTCTATACTTTTTCTGCTGAGAAGTCACGGCCAAAATCGGTTAAGATCAATGGAAGTGGTAAAATATTTTCTCTCTAATAAATTCCTCCTCCCCCTGCCACCACTTAACACCGTTTAGGGATCGTTCACAAGGAACAGTTGAGAAGAGAACACCGGTTTGGCTTCGTAATTCTTTCATGTGAAGTTATTTAAAATCACTAAACTAAGCTGCAGTGCTCTGTGGCGTAGTGGTTAGCGTGCTGGACAATTCACATTATATTTTCACGTTCGCGCCGACCTACCGTAGTCGTTTTTTTTTTTTTTTCCTAAACAACTGGAATGGACTTTTCTTGGTGGCCGAACTGTTAACGTTGCAGATGTTTTTTTTTTCACACTTTATTTTCCTATTTTTACTCATGACTCCGGGTTTGATCCTTCCTACTTACCTACCATAACATTTTTTAAAACTCCACCCCCCCGTCCCGGAAACAAACACTCGGGCAACGCCGGGTACACCCGCTAGTATATCTTCTATATAAATAAAATGAACTCATTTTTTCCCGTGGGATTTTGACCTTAATACGATTAAAAATCAAGATATTTCATGCAAATATAATATGCACAAACGGCAGAACAATATCTGAGGTATGTTATAGGCTTATTATTTCTCAAAGTCCTCGATAATCTTAGATTTCTATACTTTTTCTGCTGAGAAGTCACGGCCAAAATCGGTTAAGATCAATGGAAGTGGTAAAATATTTTCTCTCTAATAAATTCCTCCTCCCCCTGCCACCACTTAACACCGTTTAGGGATCGTTCACAAGGAACAGTTGAGAAGAGAACACCGGTTTGGCTTCGTAATTCTTTCATGTGAAGTTATTTAAAATCACTAAACTAAGCTGCAGTGCTCTGTGGCGTAGTGGTTAGCGTGCTGGACAATTCACATTATATTTTCACGTTCGCGCCGACCTACCGTAGTCGTTTTTTTTTTTTTTTTCCTAAACAACTGGAATGGACTTTTCTTGGTGGCCGAACTGTTAACGTTGCAGATGTTTTTTTTTTCACACTTTATTTTCCTATTTTTACTCATGACTCCGGGTTTGATCCTTCCTACTTACCTACCATAACATTTTTTAAAACTCCACCCCCCCGTCCCGGAAACAAACACTCGGGCAACGCCGGGTACCCCCGCTAGTATATCTTCTATATAAATAAAATGAACTCATTTTTTCCCGTCTAATTTTGACCTTAATAGGATTAAAAATCAAGATATTTCATGCAAATATAATATGCACAAACGGCAGAACAATATCTGAGGTGTGTTATAGGCTTATTATTTCTCAAAGTCCTCGATAATCTTAGATTTCTATACTTTTTCTGCTGAGAAGTCACGGCCAAAATCGGTTAAGATCAATGGAAGTGGTAAAATATTTTCTCTCTAATAAATTCCTCCTCCCCCTGCCACCACTTAACACCGTTTAGGGATCGTTCACAAGGAACAGTTGAGAAGAGAACACCGGTTTGGCTTCGTAATTCTTTCATGTGAAGTTATTTAAAATCACTAAACTAAGCTGCAGTGCTCTGTGGCGTAGTGGTTAGCGTGCTGGACAATTCACATTATATTTTCACGTTCGCGCCGACCTACCGTAGTCGTTTTTTTTTTTTTTTCCTAAACAACTGGAATGGACTTTTCTTGGTGGCCGAACTGTTAACGTTGCAGATGTTTTTTTTTTCACACTTTATTTTCCTATTTTTACTCATGACTCCGGGTTTGATCCTTCCTACTTACCTACCATAACATTTTTTAAAACTCCACCCCCCCGTCCCGGAAACAAACACTCGGGCAATGCCGGGTACCCCCGCTAGTATATCTATATAAATAAAATGAACTCATTTTTTCCCGTCTAATTTTGACATTAATAGGATTAAAAATCAAGATATTTCATGCAAATATAATATGCACAAACGGCAGAACAATATCTGAGGTGTGTTATAGGCTTATTATTTCTCAAAGTCCTCGATAATCTTAGATTTCTATACTTTTTCTGCTGAGAAGTCACGGCCAAAATCGGTTAAGATCAATGGAAGTGGTAAAATATTTTCTCTCTAATAAATTCCTCCTCCCCCTGCCACCACTTAACACCGTTTAGGGATCGTTCACAAGGAACAGTTGAGAAGAGAACACCGGTTTGGCTTCGTAGTTCTTTCATGTGAAGTTATTTAAAATCACTAAACTAAGCTGCAGTGCTCTGTGGCGTAGTGGTTAGCGTGCTGGACAATTCACATTATATTTTCACGTTCGCGCCGACCTACCGTGGTCGTTTTTTTTTTTTTTTTCCTAAACAACTGGAATGGACTTTTCTTGGTGGCCGAACTGTTAACGTTGCAGATGTTTTTTTTTTCACACTTTATTTTCCTATTTTTACTCATGACTCCGGGTTTGATCCTTCCTACTTACCTACCAAAACATTTTTTTAAACTCCACCCCCCCGTCCCGGAAACAAACACTCGGGCAACGCCGGGTACCCCCGCTAGTATATCTTCTTCTATCTATATAAATAAAATGAACTCATTTTTTCCCGTGGGATTTTGACCTTAATAGGATTAAAAATCAAGATATTTCATGCAAATATAATATGCACAAACGGCAGAACAATATCTGAGGTGTGTTATAGGCTTATTATTTCTCAAAGTCCTCGATAATCTTAGATTTCTATACTTTTTCTGCTGAGAAGTCACGGCCAAAATCGGTTAAGATCAATGGAAGTGGTAAAATATTTTCTCTCTAATAAATTCCTCCTCCCCCTGCCACCACTTAACACCGTTTAGGGATCGTTCACAAGGAACAGTTGAGAAGAGAACACCGGTTTGGCTTCGTAATTCTTTCATGTGAAGTTATTTAAAATCACTAAACTAAGCTGCAGTGCTCTGTGGCGTAGTGGTTAGCGTGCTGGACAATTCACATTATATTTTCACGTTCGCGCCGACCTACCGTGGTCGTTTTTTTTTTTTTTTTTCCTAAACAACTGGAATGGACTTTTCTTGGTGGCCGAACTGTTAACGTTGCAGATGTTTTTTTTTTCACACTTTATTTTCCTATTTTTACTCATGACTCCGGGTTTGATCCTTCCTACTTACCTACCATAACATTTTTTAAAACTCCACCATCCCGTCCCGGAAACAAACACTCGGGCAACGCCGGGTACCCCCGCTAGTATATCTATATAAATAAAATGAACTCATTTTTTCCCGTGGGATTTTGACCTTAATAGGATTAAAAATCAAGATATTTCATGCAAATATAATATGCACAAACGGCAGAACAATATCTGAGGTGTGTTATAGGCTTATTATTTCTCAAAGTCCTCGATAATCTTAGATTTCTATACTTTTTCTGCTGAGAAGTCACGGCCAAAATCGGTTAAGATCAATGGAAGTGGTAAAATATTTTCTCTCTAATAAATTCCTCCTCCCCCTGCCACCACTTAACACCGTTTAGGGATCGTTCACAAGGAACAGTTGAGAAGAGAACACCGGTTTGGCTTCGTAATTCTTTCATGTGAAGTTATTTAAAATCACTAAACTAAGCTGCAGTGCTCTGTGGCGTAGTGGTTAGCGTGCTGGACAATTCACATTATATTTTCACGTTCGCGCCGACCTACCGTGGTCGTTTTTTTTTTTTTTTTTTCCTAAACAACTGGAATGGACTTTTCTTGGTGGCCGAACTGTTAACGTTGCAGATGTTTTTTTTTTCACACTTTATTTTCCTATTTTTACTCATGACTCCGGGTTTGATCCTTCCTACTTACCTACCATAACATTTTTTAAAACTCCACCCCCCCGTCCCGGAAACAAACACTCGGGCAACGCCGGGTACCCCCGCTAGTATATTCTATATAAATAAAATGAACTCATTTTTTCCCGTCTAATTTTGACATTAATAGGATTAAAAATCAAGATATTTCATGCAAATATAATATGCACAAACGGCAGAACAATATCTGAGGTGTGTTATAGGCTTATTATTTCTCAAAGTCCTCGATAATCTTAGATTTCTATACTTTTTCTGCTGAGAAGTCACGGCCAAAATCGGTTAAGATCAATGGAAGTGGTAAAATATTTTCTCTCTAATAAATTCCTCCTCCCCCTGCCACCACTTAACACCGTTTAGGGATCGTTCACAAGAACAGTTGAGAAGAGAACACCGGTTTGGCTTCGTAATTCTTTCATGTGAAGTTATTTAAAATCACCAAACTAAGCTGCAGTGCTCTGTGGCGTAGTGGTTAGCGTGCTGGACAATTCACATTATATTTTCACGTTCGCGCCGACCTACCGTGGTCGTTTTTTTTTTTTTTTTCCTAAACAACTGGAATGGACTTTTCTTGGTGGCCGAACTGTTAACGTTGCAGATGTTTTTTTTTTCACACTTTATTTTCCTATTTTTACTCATGACTCCGGGTTTGATCCTTCCTACTTACCTACCATAACATTTTTTAAAACTCCACCCCCCCGTCCCGGAAACAAACACTCGGGCAACGCCGGGTACCCCCGCTAGTATATCTATCTATTCTATATAAATAAAATGAACTCATTTTTTCCCGTCTAATTTTGACATTAATAGGATTAAAAATCAAGATATTTCATGCAAATATAATATGCACAAACGGCAGAACAATATCTGAGGTGTGTTATAGGCTTATTATTTCTCAAAGTCCTCGATAATCTTAGATTTCTATACTTTTTCTGCTGAGAAGTCACGGCCAAAATCGGTTAAGATCAATGGAAGTGGTAAAATATTTTCTCTCTAATAAATTCCTCCTCCCCCTGCCACCACTTAACACCGTTTAGGGATCGTTCACAAGGAACAGTTGAGAAGAGAACACCGGTTTGGCTTCGTAATTCTTTCATGTGAAGTTATTTAAAATCACTAAACTAAGCTGCAGTGCTCTGTGGCGTAGTGGTTAGCGTGCTGGAAAATTCACATTATATTTTAACGTTCGCGCCGACCTACCGTGGTCGTTTTTTTTTTTTTTTTTCCTAAACAACTGGAATGGACTTTTCTTGGTGGCCGAACTGTTAACGTTGCAGATGTTTTTTTTTTCACACTTTATTTTCCTATTTTTACTCATGACTCCGGGTTTGATCCTTCCTACTTACCTACCATAACATTTTTTAAAACTCCACCCCCCCGTCCCGGAAACAAACACTCGGGCAACGCCGGGTACCCCCGCTAGTATATCTTCTATATAAATAAAATGAACTCATTTTTTTCCGTGGGATTTTGACCTTAATAGGATTAAAAATCAAGATATTTCATGCAAATATAATATGCACAAACGGCAGAACAATATCTGAGGTGTGTTATAGGCTTATTATTTCTCAAAGTCCTCGATAATCTTAGATTTCTATACTTTTTCTGCTGAGAAGTCACGGCCAAAATCGGTTAAGATCAATGGAAGTGGTAAAATATTTTCTCTCTAATAAATTCCTCCTCCTCCCCCTGCCACCACTTAACACCGTTTAGGGATCGTTCACAAGGAACAGTTGAGAAGAGAACACCGGTTTGGCTTCGTAATTCTTTCATGTGAAGTTATTTAAAATCACTAAACTAAGCTGCAGTGCTCTGTGGCGTAGTGGTTAGCGTGCTGGACAATTCACATTATATTTTCACGTTCGCGCCGACCTACCGTGGTCGTTTTTTTTTTTTTTTCCTCAACAACTGGAATGGACTTTTCTTGGTGGCCGAACTGTTAACGTTGCAGATGTTTTTTTTTTCACACTTTATTTTCCTATTTTTACTCATGACTCCGGGTTTGATCCTTCCTACTTACCTACCATAACATTTTTTAAAACTCCACCCCCCCGTCCCGGAAACAAACACTCGGGCAACGCCGGGTACCCCCGCTAGTATATCTCTTTCTATATAAATAAAATGAACTCATTTTTTCCCGTCTTATTTTGACATTAATAGGATTAAAAATCAAGATATTTCATGCAAATATAATATGCACAAACGGCAGAACAATATCTGAGGTGTGTTATAGGCTTATTATTTCTCAAAGTCCTCGATAATCTTAGATTTCTATACTTTTTCTGCTGAGAAGTCACGGCCAAAATCGGTTAAGATCAATGGAAGTGGTAAAATATTTTCTCTCTAATAAATTCCTCCTCCCCCTGCCACCACTTAACACCGTTTAGGGATCGTTCACAAGGAACAGTTGAGAAGAGAACACCGGTTTGGCTTCGTAATTCTTTCACGTGAAGTTATTTAAAATCACTAAACTAAGCTGCAGTGCTCTGTGGCGTAGTGGTTAGCGTGCTGGACAATTCACATTATATTTTCACGTTCGCGCCGACCTACCGTGGTCGTTTTTTTTTTTTTTTTTCCTAAACAACTGGAATGGACTTTTCTTGGTGGCCGAACTGTTAACGTTGCAGATGTTTTTTTTTTCACACTTTATTTTCCTATTTTTACTCATGACTCCGGGTTTGATCCTTCCTACTTACCTACCAGAACATTTTTTAAAACTCCACCCCCCCGTCCCGGAAACAAAAACTCGGGAAACGCCGGGTACCCCCGCTAGTATCTTCTTCTATATAAATAAAATGAACTCATTTTTTCCCGTCTAATTTTGACATTAATAGGATTAAAAATCAAGATATTTCATGCAAATATAATATGCACAAACGGCAGTACATCTATATAAATAAAATGAACTCATTTTTTCCCGTCTAATTTTGACATTAATAGGATTAAAAATCAAGATATTTCATGCAAATATAATATGCACAAACGGCAGAACAATATCTGAGGTGTGTTATAGGCTTATTATTTCTCAAAGTCCTCGATAATCTTAGATTTCTATACTTTTTCTGCTGAGAAGTCACGGCCAAAATCGGTTAAGATCAATGGAAGTGGTAAAATATTTTCTCTCTAATAAATTCCTCCTCCCCCTGCCACCACTTAACACCGTTTAGGGATCGTTCACAAGGAACAGTTGAGAAGAGAACACCGGTTTGGCTTCGTAATTCTTTCACGTGAAGTTATTTAAAATCACTAAACTAAGCTGCAGTGCTCTGTGGCGTAGTGGTTAGCGTGCTGGACAATTCACATTATATTTTCACGTTCGCGCCGACCTACCGTGGTCGTTTTTTTTTTTTTTTTCCTAAACAACTGGAATGGACTTTTCTTGGTGGCCGAACTGTTAACGTTGCAGATGTTTTTTTTTTCACACTTTATTTTCCTATTTTTACTCATGACTCCGGGTTTGATCCTTCCTACTTACCTACCAGAACATTTTTTAAAACTCCACCCCCCCGTCCCGGAAACAAAAACTCGGGCAACGCCGGGTACCCCCGCTAGTATCTTCTTCTATATAAATAAAATGAACTCATTTTTTCCCGTCTAATTTTGACATTAATAGGATTAAAAATCAAGATATTTCATGCAAATATAATATGCACAAACGGCAGAACATCTATATAAATAAAATGAACTCATTTTTTCCCGTCTAATTTTGACATTAATAGGATTAAAAATCAAGATATTTCATGCAAATATAATATGCACAAACGGCAGAACAATATCTGAGGTGTGTTATAGGCTTATTATTTCTCAAAGTCCTCGATAATTTTAGATTTCTATACTTTTTCTGCTGAGAATCACGGCCAAAATCGGTTAAGATCAATGGAAGTGGTAAAATATTTTCTCTCTAATAAATTCCTCCTCCCCCTGCCACAACTTAACACCGTTTAGGGATCGTTCACAAGGAACAGTTGAGAAGAGAACACCGGTTTGGCTTCGTAATTCTTTCACGTGAAGTTATTTAAAATCACTAAACTAAGCTGCAGTGCTCTGTGGCGTAGTGGTTAGCGTGCTGGACAATTCACATTATATTTTCACGTTCGCGCCGACCTACCGTGGTCGTTTTTTTTTTTTTTTTCCTAAACAACTGGAATGGACTTTTCTTGGTGGCCGAACTGTTAACGTTGCAGATGTTTTTTTTTTCACACTTTATTTTCCTATTTTTACTCATGACTCCGGGTTTGATCCTTCCTACTTACCTACCATAACATTTTTTAAAACTCCACCCCCCCGTCCCGGAAACAAACACTCGGGCAACGCCGGGTACCCCCGCTAGTATATTCTATCTATATAAATAAAATGAACTCATTTTTTCCCGTCTAATTTTGACATTAATAGGATTAAAAATCAAGATATTTCATGCAAATATAATATGCACAAACGGCAGAACAATATCTGAGGTGTGTTATAGGCTTATTATTTCTCAAAGTCCTCGATAATCTTAGATTTCTATACTTTTTCTGCTGAGAAGTCACGGCCAAAATCGGTTAAGATCAATGGAAGTGGTAAAATATTTTCTCTCTAATAAATTCCTCCTCCCCCTGCCACCACTTAACACCGTTTAGGGATCGTTCACAAGGAACAGTTGAGAAGAGAACACCGGTTTGGCTTCGTAATTCTTTCACGTGAAGTTATTTAAAATCACTAAACTAAGCTGCAGTGCTCTGTGGCGTAGTGGTTAGCGTGCTGGACAATTCACATTATATTTTCACGTTCGCGCCGACCTACCGTGGTCGTTTTTTTTTTTTTTTTCCTAAACAACTGGAATGGACTTTTCTTGGTGGCCGAACTGTTAACGTTGCAGATGTTTTTTTTTTCACACTTTATTTTCCTATTTTTACTCATGACTCCGGGTTTGATCCTTCCTACTTACCTACCAGAACATTTTTTAAAACTCCACCCCCCCGTCCCGGAAACAAAAACTCGGGCAACGCCGGGTACCCCCGCTAGTATCTTCTTCTATATAAATAAAATGAACTCATTTTTCCCGTCTAATTTTGACATTAATAGGATTAAAAATCAAGATATTTCATGCAAATATAATATGCACAAACGGCAGAACATCTATATAAATAAAATGAACTCATTTTTTCCCGTCTAATTTGACATTAATAGGATTAAAAATCAAGATATTTCATGCAAATATAATATGCACAAACGGCAGAACAATATCTGAGGTGTGTTATAGGCTTATTATTTCTCAAAGTCCTCGATAATTTTAGATTTCTATACTTTTTCTGCTGAGAAGTCACGGCCAAAATCGGTTAAGATCAATGGAAGTGGTAAAATATTTTCTCTCTAATAAATTCCTCCTCCCCCTGCCACAACTTAACACCGTTTAGGGATCGTTCACAAGGAACAGTTGAGAAGAGAACACCGGTTTGGCTTCGTAATTCTTTCACGTGAAGTTATTTAAAATCACTAAACTAAGCTGCAGTGCTCTGTGGCGTAGTGGTTAGCGTGCTGGACAATTCACATTATATTTTCACGTTCGCGCCGACCTACCGTGGTCGTTTTTTTTTTTTTTTCCTAAACAACTGGAATGGACTTTTCTTGGTGGCCGAACTGTTAACGTTGCAGATGTTTTTTTTTTCACACTTTATTTTCCTATTTTTACTCATGACTCCGGGTTTGATCCTTCCTACTTACCTACCATAACATTTTTTAAAACTCCACCCCCCCGTCCCGGAAACAAACACTCGGGCAACGCCGGGTACCCCCGCTAGTATATTCTATATAAATAAAATGAACTCATTTTTTCCCGTCTAATTTTGACATTAATAGGATTAAAAATCAAGATATTTCATGCAAATATAATATGCACAAACGGCAGAACAATATCTGAGGTGTGTTATAGGCTTATTATTTCTCAAAGTCCTCGATAATCTTAGATTTCTATACTTTTTCTGCTGAGAAGTCACGGCCAAAATCGGTTAAGATCAATGGAAGTGGTAAAATATTTTCTCTCTAATAAATTCCTCCTCCCCCTGCCACCACTTAACACCGTTTAGGGATCGTTCACAAGGAACAGTTGAGAAGAGAACACCGGTTTGGCTTCGTAATTCTTTAACGTGAAGTTATTTAAAATCACTAAACTAAGCTGCAGTGCTCTGTGGCGTAGTGGTTAGCGTGCTGGACAATTCACATTATATTTTCACGTTCGCGCCGACCTACCGTGGTCGTTTTTTTTTTTTTTTTTCCTAAACAACTGGAATGGACTTTTCTTGGTGGCCGAACTGTTAACGTTGCAGATGTTTTTTTTTTCACACTTTATTTTCCTATTTTTACTCATGACTCCGGGTTTGATCCTTCCTACTTACCTACCAGAACATTTTTTAAAACTCCACCCCCCCGTCCCGGAAACAAAAACTCGGGCAACGCCGGGTACCCCCGCTAGTATCTTCTTCTATATAAATAAAATGAACTCATTTTTTCCCGTCTAATTTTGACATTAATAGGATTAAAAATCAAGATATTTCATGCAAATATAATATGCACAAACGGCAGAACATCTATATAAATAAAATGAACTCATTTTTTCCCGTCTAATTTTGACATTAATAGGATTAAAAATCAAGATATTTCATGCAAATATAATATGCACAAACGGCAGAACAATATCTGAGGTGTGTTATAGGCTTATTATTTCTCAAAGTCCTCGATAATTTTAGATTTCTATACTTTTTCTGCTGAGAAGTCACGGCCAAAATCGGTTAAGATCAATGGAAGTGGTAAAATATTTTCTCTCTAATAAATTCCTCCTCCCCCTGCCACCACTTAACACCGTTTAGGGATCGTTCACAAGAACAGTTGAGAAGAGAACACCGGTTTGGCTTCGTAATTCTTTCACGTGAAGTTATTTAAAATCACTAAACTAAGCTGCAGTGCTCTGTGGCGTAGTGGTTAGCGTGCTGGACAATTCACATTATATTTTCACGTTCGCGCCGACCTACCGTGGTCGTTTTTTTTTTTTTTTTTCCTAAACAACTGGAATGGACTTTTCTTGGTGGCCGAACTGTTAACGTTGCAGATGTTTTTTTTTTCACACTTTATTTTCCTATTTTTACTCATGACTCCGGGTTTGATCCTTCCTACTTACCTACCATAACATTTTTTAAAACTCCACCCCCCCGTCCCGGAAACAAACACTCGGGCAACGCCGGGTACCCCCGCTAGTATATCTCTTCTATATAAATAAAATGAACTCATTTTTTCCCGTCTAATTTTGACATTAATAGGATAAAAAATCAAGATATTTCATGCAAATATAATATGCACAAACGGCAGAACATCTATCTATATCTTCTATATAAATAAAATGAACTCATTTTTTCCCGTCTAATTTTGACATTAATAGGATTAAAAATCAAGATATTTCATGCAAATATAATATGCACAAACGGCAGAACAATATCTGAGGTGTGTTATAGGCTTATTATTTCTCAAAGTCCTCGATAATCTTAGATTTCTATACTTTTTCTGCTGAGAAGTCACGGCCAAAATCGGTTAAGATCAGTGGAAGTGGTAAAATATTTTCTCTCTAATAAATTGCTCCTCCCCCTGCCACCACTTAACACCGTTTAGGGATCGTTCACAAGGAACAGTTGAGAAGAGAACACCGGTTTGGCTTCGTAATTCTTTCACGTGAAGTTATTTAAAATCACTAAACTAAGCTGCAGTGCTCTGTGGCGTAGTGGTTAGCGTGCTGGACAATTCACATTATATTTTCACGTTCGCGCCGACCTACCGTGGTCGTTTTTTTTTTTTTTTTTCCTAAACAACTGGAATGGACTTTTCTTGGTGGCCGAACTGTTAACGTTGCAGATGTTTTTTTTTTCACACTTTATTTTCCTATTTTTACTCATGACTCCGGGTTTGATCCTTCCTACTTACCTACCAGAACATTTTTTAAAACTCCACCCCCCCGTCCCGGAAACAAAAACTCGGGCAACGCCGGGTACCCCCGCTAGTGTCTTCTTCTATATAAATAAAATGAACTCATTTTTTCCCGTCTAATTTTGACATTAATAGGATTAAAAATCAAGATATTTCATGCAAATATAATATGCACAAACGGCAGAACATCTATATAAATAAAATGAACTCATTTTTTCCCGTCTAATTTTGACATTAATAGGATTAAAAATCAAGATATTTCATGCAAATATAATATGCACAAACGGCAGAACAATATCTGAGGTGTGTTATAGGCTTATTATTTCTCAAAGTCCTCGATAATTTTAGATTTCTATACTTTTTCTGCTGAGAAGTCACGGCCAAAATCGGTTAAGATCAATGGAAGTGGTAAAATATTTTCTCTCTAATAAATTCCTCCTCCCCCTGCCACAACTTAACACCGTTTAGGGATCGTTCACAAGGAACAGTTGAGAAGAGAACACCGGTTTGGCTTCGTAATTCTTTCACGTGAAGTTATTTAAAATCACTAAACTAAGCTGCAGTGCTCTGTGGCGTAGTGGTTAGCGTGCTGGACAATTCACATTATATTTTCACGTTCGCGCCGACCTACCGTGGTCGTTTTTTTTTTTTTTTCCTAAACAACTGGAATGGACTTTTCTTGGTGGCCGAACTGTTAACGTTGCAGATGTTTTTTTTTTCACACTTTATTTTCCTATTTTTACTCATGACTCCGGGTTTGATCCTTCCTACTTACCTACCAGAAACTTTTTTAAAACTCCACCCCCCCGTCCCGGAAACAAACACTCGGGCAACGCCGGGTACCCCCGCTAGTATCTTCTTCTATATAAATAAAATGAACTCATTTTTTCCCGTCTAATTTTGACATTAATAGGATTAAAAATCAAGATATTTCATGCAAATATAATATGCACAAACGGCAGAACATCTATCTATATAAATAAAATGAACTCATTTTTTCCCGTCTAATTTTGACATTAATAGGATTAAAAATCAAGATATTTCATGCAAATATAATATGCACAAACGGCAGAACAATATCTGAGGTGTGTTATAGGCTTATTATTTCTCAAAGTCCTCGATAATTTTAGATTTCTATACTTTTTCTGCTGAGAAGTCACGGCCAAAATCGGTTAAGATCAATGGAAGTGGTAAAATATTTTCTCTCTAATAAATTCCTCCTCCCCCTGCCACCACTTAACACCGTTTAGGGATCGTTCACAAGGAACAGTTGAGAAGAGAACACCGGTTTGGCTTCGTAATTCTTTCACGTGAAGTTATTTAAAATCACTAAACTAAGCTGCAGTGCTCTGTGGCGTAGTGGTTAGCGTGCTGGACAATTCACATTATATTTTCACGTTCGCGCCGACCTACCGTGGTCGTTTTTTTTTTTTTTTTCCTAAACAACTGGAATGGACTTTTCTTGGTGGCCGAACTGTTAACGTTTCAGATGTTTTTTTTTTCACACTTCATTTTCCTATTTTTACTCATGACTCCGGGTTGGATCCTTCCTACTTACCTACCATAACATTTTTTAAAACTCCACCCCCCGTCCCGGAAACAAACACTCGGGCAACGCCGGGTACCCCCGCTAGTATCTTCTTCTATATAAATAAAATGAACTCATTTTTTCCCGTCTAATGTTGACATTAATAGGATTAAAAATCAAGATATTTCATGCAAATATAATATGCACAAACGGCAGAACAATATCTGAGGTGTGTTATAGGCTTATTATTTCTCAAAGTCCTCGATAATCTTAGATTTCTATACTTTTTCTGCTGAGAAGTCACGGCCAAAATCGGTTAAGATCAATGGAAGTGGTAAAATATTTTCTCTCTAATAAATTCCTCCTCCCCCTGCCACCACTTAACACCGTTTAGGGATCGTTCACAAGGAACAGTTGAGAAAAGAACACCGGTTTGGCTTCGTAATTCTTTCATGTGAAGTTATTTAAAATCACTAAACTAAGCTGCAGTGCTCTGTGGCGTAGTGGTTAGCGTGCTGGACAATTCACATTATATTTTCACGTTCGCGCCGACCTACCGTGGTCGTTTTTTTTTTTTTTTTTCCTAAACAACTGGAATGGACTTTTCTTGGTGGCCGAACTGTTAACGTTGCAGATGTTTTTTTTTTCACACTTTATTTTCCTATTTTTACTCATGACTCCGGGTTTGATCCTTCCTACTTACCTACCATAACATTTTTTAAAACTCCACCCCCCCGTCCCGGAAACAAACACTCGGGCAACGCCGGGTACCCCCGCTAGTATATAAATAAAATGAACTCATTTTTTCCCGTGGGATTTTGACCTTAATAGGATTAAAAATCAAGATATTTCATGCAAATATGATATGCACAAACGGCAGAACAATATCTGAGGTGTGTTATAGGCTTATTATTTCTCAAAGTCCTCGATAATCTTAGATTTCTATACTTTTTCTGCTGAGAAGTCACGGCCAAAATCGGTTAAGATCAATGGAAGTGGTAAAATATTTTCTCTCTAATAAATTCCTCCTCCCCCTGCCACCACTTAACACCGTTTAGGGATCGTTCACAAGGAACAGTTGAGAAGAGAACACCGGTTTGGCTTCGTAATTCTTTCATGTGAAGTTATTTAAAATCACTAAACTAAGCTGCAGTGCTCTGTGGCGTAGTGGTTAGCGTGCTGGACAATTCACATTATATTTTCACGTTCGCGCCGACCTACCGTACTCGTTTTTTTTTTTTTTTTCCTAAACAACTGGAATGGACTTTTCTTGGTGGCCGAACTGTTAACGTTGCAGATGTTTTTTTTTCACACTTTATTTTCCTATTTTTACTCATGACTCCGGGTTTGATCCTTCCTACTTACCTACCATAACATTTTTTAAAACTCCACCCCCCCCGTCCCGGAAACAAACACTCGGGCAACGCCGGGTACCCCCGCTAGTATATAAATAAAATGAACTCATTTTTTCCCGTCTAATTTTGACATTAATAGGATTAAAAATCAAGATATTTCATGCAAATATAATATGCACAAACGGCAGAACAATATCTGAGGTGTGTTATAGGCTTATTATTTTTCAAAGTCCTCGATAATCTTAGATTTCTATACTTTTTCTGCTGAGAAGTCACGGCTAAAATCGGTTAAGATCAATGGAAGTGGTAAAATATTTTCTCTCTAATAAATTCCTCCTCCCCCTGCCACCACTTAACACCGTTTAGGGATCGTTCACAAGGAACAGTTGAGAAGAGAACACCGGTTTGGCTTCGTAATTCTTTTATGTGAAGTTATTCAAAATCACTAAACTAAGCTGCAGTGCTCTGTGGCGTAGTGGTTAGCGTGCTGGACAATTCACATTATATTTTCACGTTCGCGCCGACCTACCGTACTCGTTTTTTTTTTTTTTTTCCTAAACAACTGGAATGGACTTTTCTTGGTGGCCGAACTGTTAACGTTGCAGATGTTTTTTTTTTCGCACTTTATTTTCCTATTTTTACTCATGACTCCGGGTTTGATCCTTCCTACTTACCTACCATAACATTTTTTAAAACTCCACCCCCCCGTCCCGGAAACAAACACTCGGGCAACGCCGGGTACCCTGGCTAGTCTATCTATATAAATAAAATGAACTCATTTTTTCCCGTCTAATTTTGACATTAATAGGATTAAAAATCAAGATATTTCATGCAAATATAATATGCACAAACGGCAGAACAATATCTGAGGTGTGTTATAGGCTTATTATTTCTCAAAGTCCTCGATAATCTTAGATTTCTATACTTTTTCTGCTGAGAAGTCACGGCTAAAATCGGTTAAGATCAATGGAAGTGGTAAAATATGTTCTCTCTAATAAATTCCTCCTCCCCCTGCCACCACTTAACACCGTTTAGGGATCGTTCACAAGGAACAGTTGAGAAGAGAACACCGGTTTGGCTTCGTAATTCTTTTATGTGAAGTTATTCAAAATCACTAAACTAAGCTGCAGTGCTCTGTGGCGTAGTGGTTAGCGTGCTGGACAATTCACATTATATTTTCACGTTCGCGCCGACCTACCGTACTCGTTTTTTTTTTTTTTTCCTAAACAACTGGAATGGACTTTTCTTGGTGGCCGAACTGTTAACGTTGCAGATGTTTTTTTTTTCGCACTTTATTTTCCTATTTTTACTCATGACTCCGGGTTTGATCCTTCCTACTTACCTACCATAACATTTTTTAAAACTCCACCCCCCCCCGTCCCGGAAACAAACACTCGGGCAACGCCGGGTACCCCGCTAGTCTATCTATCTATATAAATAAAATGAACTCATTTTTTCCCGTCTAATTTTGACATTAATAGGATTAAAAATCAAGATATTTCATGCAAATATAATATGCACAAACGGCAGAACAATATCTGAGGTGTGTTATAGGCTTATTATTTCTCAAAGTCCTCGATAATCTTAGATTTCTATACTTTTTCTGCTGAGAAGTCACGGCTAAAATCGGTTAAGATCAATGGAAGTGGTAAAATATGTTCTCTCTAATAAATTCCTCCTCCCCCTGCCACCACTTAACACCGTTTAGGGATCGTTCACAAGGAACAGTTGAGAAGAGAACACCGGTTTGGCTTCGTAATTCTTTTATGTGAAGTTATTCAAAATCACTAAACTAAGCTGCAGTGCTCTGTGGCGTAGTGGTTAGCGTGCTGGACAATTCACATTATATTTTCACGTTCGCGCCGACCTACCGTACTCGTTTTTTTTTTTTTTTTCCTAAACAACTGGAATGGACTTTTCTTGGTGGCCGAACTGTTAACGTTGCAGATGTTTTTTTTTTCGCACTTTATTTTCCTATTTTTACTCATGACTCCGGGTTTGATCCTTCCTACTTACCTACCATAACATTTTTTAAAACTCCACCCCCCCCCCGTCCCGGAAACAAACACTCGGGCAACGCCGGGTACCCCGGCTAGTCTATCTATATAAATAAAATGAACTCATTTTTTCCCGTCTAATTTTGACATTAATAGGATTAAAAATCAAGATATTTCATGCAAATATAATATGCACAAACGGCAGAACAATATCTGAGGTGTGTTATAGGCTTATTATTTCTCAAATTCCTCGATAATCTTAGATTTCTATACTTTTTCTGCTGAGAAGTCACGGCCAAAATCGGTTAAGATCAATGGAAGTGGTAAAATATTTTCTCTCTAATAAATTCCTCCTCCCCCTGCCACCACTTAACACCGTTTAGGGATCGTTCACAAGGAACAGTTGAGAAGAGAACACCGGTTTGGCTTCGTAATTCTTTCATGTGAAGTTATTTAAAATCACTAAACTAAGCTGCAGTGCTCTGTGGCGTAGTGGTTAGCGTGCTGGACAATTCACATTATATTTTCACGTTCGCGCCGACCTACCGTACTCGTTTTTTTTTTTTTTTCCTAAACAACTGGAATGGACTTTTCTTGGTGGCTGAACTGTTAACGTTGCAGATGTTTTTTTTTCACACTTTATTTTCCTATTTTTACTCATGACTCCGGGTTTGATCCTTCCTACTTACCTACCATAACATTTTTTAAAACTCCACCCCCCGTCCCGGAAACAAACACTCGGGCAACGCCGGGTACCCCCGCTATTCTATCTTCTATATAAATAAAACGAACTCATTTTTTCCCGTGGGATTTTTACCTTAATAGGATTAAAAATCAAGATATTTCATGCAAATATAATATGCACAAACGGCAGAACAATATCTGAGGTGTGTTATAGGCTTATTATTTCTCAAAGTCCTCGATAATCTTAGATTTCTATACTTTTTCTGCTGAGAAGTCACGGCCAAAATCGGTTAAGATCAATGGAAGTGGTAAAATATTTTCTCTCTAATAAATTCCTCCTCCCCCTGCCACCACTTAACACCGTTTAGGGATCGTTCACAAGGAACAGTTGAGAAGAGAACACCGGTTTGGCTTCGTAATTCTTTCATGTGAAGTTATTTAAAATCACTAAACTAAGCTGCAGTGCTCTGTGGCGTAGTGGTTAGCGTGCTGGACAATTCACATTATATTTTCACGTTCGCGCCGACCTACCGTGGTCGTTTTTTTTTTTTTTTCCTAAACAACTGGAATGGACTTTTCTTGGTGGCCGAACTATTAACGTTGCAGATGTTTTTTTTTCACACTTTATTTTCCTATTTTTACTCATGACTCCGGGTTTGATCCTTCCTACTTACCTACCATAACATTTTTTAAAACTCCACCCCCCCGTCCCGGAAACAAACACTCGGGCAACGCCGGGTACCCCCGCTAGTATCTTCTATATAAATAAAATGAACTCATTTTTTCCCGTGGGATTTTGACCTTAATAGGATTAAAAATCAAGATATTTCATGCAAATATAATATGCACAAACGGCAGAACAATATCTGAGGTGTGTTATAGGCTTATAATTTCTCAAAGTCCTCGATAATCTTAGATTTCTATACTTTTTCTGCTGAGAAGTCACGGCCAAAATCGGTTAAGATCAATGGAAGTGGTAAAATATTTTCTCTCTAATAAATTCCTCCTCCCCCTGCCACCACTTAACACCGTTTAGGGATCGTTCACAAGGAACAGTTGAGAAGAGAACACCGGTTTGGCTTCGTAATTCTTTCATGTGAAGTTATTTAAAATCACTAAACTAAGCTGCAGTGCTCTGTGGCGTAGTGGTTAGCGTGCTGGACAATTCACATTATATTTTCACGTTCGCGCCGACCTACCGTGGTCGTTTTTTTTTTTTTTTTCCTAAACAACTGGAATGGACTTTTCTTGGTGGCCGAACTGTTAACGTTGCAGATGTTTTTTTTTCACACTTTATTTTCCTATTTTTACTCATGACTCCGGGTTTGATCCTTCCTACTTACCTACCATAACATTTTTTAAAACTCCACCCCCCCCGTCCCGGAAACAAACACTCGGGCAACGCCGGGTACCCCCGCTAGTATATAAATAAAATGAACTCATTTTTCCCGTCTAATTTTGACATTAATAGGATTAAAAATCAAGATATTTCATGCAAATATAATATGCACAAACGGCAGAACAATATCTGAGGTGTGTTATAGGCTTATTATTTCTCAAATTCCTCGATAATCTTAGATTTCTATACTTTTTCTGCTGAGAAGTCACGGCCAAAATCGGTTAAGATCAATGGAAGTGGTAAAATATTTTCTCTCTAATAAATTCCTCCTCCCCCTGCCACCACTTAACACCGTTTAGGGATCGTTCACAAGGAACAGTTGAGAAGAGAACACCGGTTTGGCTTCGTAGTTCTTTCATGTGAAGTAATTTAAAATCACTAAACTAAGCTGCAGTGCTCTGTGGCATAGTGGTTAGCGTGCTGGACAATTCACATTATATTTTCACGTTCGCGCCGACCTACCGTACTCGTTTTTTTTTTTTTTTTCCTAAACAACTGGAATGGACTTTTCTTGGTGGCCGAACTGTTAACGTTGCAGATGTTTTTTTTTCACACTTTATTTTCCTATTTTTACTCATGACTCCGGGTTTGATCCTTCCTACTTACCTACCATAACATTTTTTAAAACTCCACCCCCCCGTCCCGGAAACAAACACTCGGGCAACGCCGGGTACCCCCGCTAGTATCTATATAAATAAAATGAACTCATTTTTTCCCGTCTAATTTTGACATTAATAGGATTAAAAATCAAGATATTTCATGCAAATATAATATGCACAAACGGCAGAACAATATCTGAGGTGTGTTATAGGATTATTATTTCTCAAAGTCCTCGATAATCTTAGATTTCTATACTTTTTCTGCTGAGAAGTCACGGCCAAAATCGGTTAAGATCAATGGAAGTGGTAAAATATTTTCTCTCTAATAAATTCCTCCTCCCCCTGCCACCACTTAACACCGTTTAGGGATCGTTCACAAGGAACAGTTGAGAAGAGAACACCGGTTTGGCTTCGTAATTCTTTCATGTGAAGTTATTTAAAATCACTAAACTAAGCTGCAGTGCTCTGTGGCGTAGTGGTTAGCGTGCTGGACAATTCACATTATATTTTCACGTTCGCGCCGACCTGCCGTGGTCGTTTTTTTTTTTTTTTCCTAAACAACTGGAATGGACTTTTCTTGGTGGCCGAACTGTTAACGTTGCAGATGTTTTTTTTTCACACTTTATTTTCCTATTTTTACTCATGACTCCGGGTTTGATCCTTCCTACTTACCTACCATAACATTTTTTAAAACTCCACCCCCCCGTCCCGGAAACAAACACTCGGGCAACGCCGGGTACCCCCGCTAGTATATAAATAAAATGAACTCATTTTTTCCCGTGGGATTTTGACATTAATAGGATTAAAAATCAAGATATTTCATGCAAATATAATATGCACAAACGGCAGAACAATATCTGAGGTGTGTTATAGGCTTATTATTTCTCAAATTCCTCGATAATCTTAGATTTCTATACTTTTTCTGCTGAGAAGTCACGGCCAAAATCGGTTAAGATCAATGGCAGTGGTAAAATATTTTCTCTCTAATAAATTCCTCCTCCCCCTGCCACCACTTAACACCGTTTAGGGATCGTTCACAAGGAACAGTTGAGAAGAGAACACCGGTTTGGCTTCGTAGTTCTTTCATGTGAAGTTATTTAAAATCACTAAACTAAGCTGCAGTGCTCTGTGGCGTAGTGGTTAGCGTGCTGGACAATTCACATTATATTTTCACGTTCGCGCCGACCTACCGTGGTCGTTTTTTTTTTTTTTCCTAAACAACTGGAATGGACTTTTCTTGGTGGCCGAACTGTTAACGTTGCAGATGTTTTTTTTTCACACTTTATTTTCCTATTTTTACTCATGACTCCGGGTTTGATCCTTCCTACTTACCTACCATAACATTTTTTAAAACTCCACCCCCCCGTCCCGGAAACAAACACTCGGGCAACGCCGGGTACCCCCGCTAGTATCTATATAAATAAAATGAACTCATTTTTTCCCGTGGGATTTTGACCTTAATAGGATTAAAAATCAAGATATTTCATGCAAATATAATATGCACAAACGGCAGAACAATATCTGAGGTGTGTTATAGGCTTATTATTTCTCAAATTCCTCGATAATCTTAGATTTCTATACTTTTTCTGCTGAGAAGTCACGGCCAAAATCGGTTAAGATCAATGGAAGTGGTAAAATATTTACTCTCTAATAAATTCCTCCTCCCCCTGCCACCACTTAACACCGTTTAGGGATCGTTCACAAGGAACAGTTGAGAAGAGAACACCGGTTTGGCTTCGTAATTCTTTCATGTGAAGTTATTTAAAATCACTAAACTAAGCTGCAGTGCTCTGTGGCGTAGTGGTTAGCGTGCTGGACAATTCACATTATATTTTCACGTTCGCGCCGACCTACCGTGGTCGTTTTTTTTTTTTTTTCCTAAACAACTGGAATGGACTTTTCTTGGTGGCCGAACTGTTAACGTTGCAGATGTTTTTTTTTTCACACTTTATTTTTCTTATTTTTACTCATGACTCCGGGTTTGATCCTTCCTACTTACCTACCATAACATTTTTTAAAACTCCACCCCCCCCGTCCCGGAAACAAACACTCGGGCAACGCCGGGTACCCCCGCTATATCTTCTTCTATATAAATAAAATGAAATCATTTTTTCTCGTGGGATTTTGACCTTAATAGGATTAAAAATCAAGATATTTCATGCAAATATAATATGCACAAACGGCAGAACAATATCTGAGGTGTGTTATAGGCTTATTATTTCTCAAATTCCTCGATAATCTTAGATTTCTATACTTTTTCTGCTGAGAAGTCACGGCCAAAATCGGTTAAGATCAATGGAAGTGGTAAAATATTTACTCTCTAATAAATTCCTCCTCCCCCTGCCACCACTTAACACCGTTTAGGGATCGTTCACAAGGAACAGTTGAGAAGAGAACACCGGTTTGGCTTCGTAATTCTTTCATGTGAAGTTATTTAAAATCACTAAACTAAGCTGCAGTGCTCTGTGGCGTAGTGGTTAGCGTGCTGGACAATTCACATTATATTTTCACGTTCGCGCCGACCTACCGTGGTCGTTTTTTTTTTTTTTCCTAAACAACTGGAATGGACTTTTCTTGGTGGCCGAACTGTTAACGTTGCAGATGTTTTTTTTTTCACACTTTATTTTTCTTATTTTTACTCATGACTCCGGGTTTGATCCTTCCTACTTACCTACCATAACATTTTTTAAAACTCCACCCCCCCCGTCCCGGAAACAAACACTCGGGCAACGCCGGGTACCCCCGCTATATCTTCTATTCTATCTATATCTATATAAATAAAATGAACTCATTTTTTCCTGTGGGATTTTGACCTTAATAGGATTAAAAATCAAGATATTTCATGCAAATATAATATGCACTAACGGCAGAACAATATCTGAGGTGTGTTATAGGCTTATTATTTCTCAAATTCCTCGATAATCTTAGATTTCTATACTTTTTCTGCTGAGAAGTCACGGCCAAAATCGGTTAAGATCAATGGAAGTGGTAAAATATTTTCTCTCTAATAAATTCCTCCTCCCCCTGCCACCACTTAACACCGTTTAGGGATCGTTCACAAGGAACAGTTGAGAAGAGAACACCGGTTGTGCTTCGTAATTCTTTTATGTGAAGTTATTTAAAATCACTAAACTAAGCTGCAGTGCTCTGTGGCGTAGTGGTTAGCGTGCTGGACAATTCACATTATATTTTCACGTTCGCGCCGACCTACCGTACTCGTTTTTTTTTTTTTTTTCCTAAACAACTGGAATGGACTTTTCTTGGTGGCCGAACTGTTAACGTTGCAGATGTTTTTTTTTTCACACTTTATTTTCCTATTTTTACTCATGACTCCGGGTTTGATCCTTCCTACTTACCTACCATAACATTTTTTAAAACTCCACCCCCCCCGTCCCGGAAACAAACACTCGGGCAACGCCGGGTACCCCCGCTATATATATATATAAATAAAATGAACTCATTTTTTCCCGTCTAATTTTGACATTAATAGGATTAAAAATCAAGATATTTCATGCAAATATAATATGCACAAACGGCAGAACAATATCTGAGGTGTGTTATAGGTTTATTATTTCTCAAATTCCTCGATAATCTTAGATTTCTATACTTTTTCTGCTGAGAAGTCACGGCCAAAATCGGTTAAGATCAATGGAAGTGGTAAAATATTTTCTCTCTAATAAATTCCTCCTCCCCCTGCCACCACTTAACACCGTTTAGGGATCGTTCACAAGGAACAGTTGAGAAGAGAACACCGGTTTGACTTCGTAATTCTTTCATGTGAAGTTATTTAAAATCACTAAACTAAGCTGCAGTGCTCTGTGGCGTAGTTGTTAACGTGCTGGGCAATTCACATTACATTTTCACGTTCGCCCCGACCTATCGTAGTCGTTTTTTTTTTTTTTTTCCTAAACAACTGGAATGGACTTTTCTTGGTGGCCGAACTGTTAACGTTGCAGATGTTTTTTTTTGTTTTTTTTCACACTTTATTTTCCTACTTTTACTCATGCCTCCGGGTTTGATCCTTCCTACTTACCTACCATAACATTTTTTAAAACTCAACCCCGTCCCGGAAACAAACACTCGGGCAACGCCGGGTACCCCCGCTAGTCTATTCTATATAAATAAAATGAACTCATTTTTTCCCGTGGGATTTTGACCTTAATAGGATTAAAAATCAAGATATTTCATGCAAATATAATATGCACAAACGGCAGAACAATATCTGAGGTGTGTTATAGGCTTATTATTTCTCAAATTCCTCGATAATCTTAGATTTCTATACTTTTTCTGCTGAGAAGTCACGGCCAAAATCGGTTAAGATCAATGGAAGTGGTAAAATATTTTCTCTCTAATAAATTCCTCCTCCCCCTGCCACCACTTAACACCGTTTAGGGATCGTTCACAAGGAACAGTTGAGAAGAGAACACCGGTTTGACTTCGTAGTTCTTTCATGTGAAGTTATTTAAAATCACTAAACTAAGCTGCAGTGCTCTGTGGCGTAGTTGTTAACGTGCTGGGCAATTCACATTACATTTTCACGTTCGCGCCGACCTATCGTAGTCGTTTTTTTTTTTTTTTTTCCTAAACAACTGGAATGGACTTTTCTTGGTGGCCGAACTGTTAACGTTGCAGATGTTTTTTTTTGTTTTTTTTCACACTTTATTTTCCTACTTTTACTCATGCCTCCGGGTTTGATCCTTCCTACTTACCTACCATAACATTTTTTAAAACTCAACCCCGTCCCGGAAACAAACACTCGGGCAACGCCGGGTACCCCCGCTAGTCTATCTTCTATCTATATAAATAAAATGAACTCATTTTTTCCCGTGGGATTTTGACCTTAATAGGATTAAAAATCAAGATATTTCATGCAAATATAATATGCACAAACGGCAGAACAATATCTGAGGTGTGTTATAGGCTTATTATTTCTCAAATTCCTCGATAATCTTAGATTTCTATACTTTTTCTGCTGAGAAGTCACGGCCAAAATCGGTTAAGATCAATGGAAGTGGTAAAATATTTTCTCTCTAATAAATTCCTCCTCCCCCTGCCACCACTTAACACCGTTTAGGGATCGTTCACAAGGAACAGTTGAGAAGAGAACACCGGTTTGGCTTCGTAATTCTTTCATGTGAAGTTATTTAAAATCACTAAACTAAGCTGCAGTGCTCTGTGGCGTAGTGGTTAGCGTGCTGGACAATTCACATTATATTTTCACGTTCGCGCCGACCTACCGTACTCGTTTTTTTTTTTTTTTTTTCCTCAACAACTGGAATGGACTTTTCTTGGTGGCCGAACTGTTAACGTTGCAGATGTTTTTTTTTTCACACTTTATTTTCCTATTTTTACTCATGACTCCGGGTTTGATCCTTCCTACTTACCTACCATAACATTTTTTAAAACTCCACCCCCCCCGTCCCGGAAACAAACACTCGGGCAACGCCGGGTACCCCCGCTATATATATATATATAAATAAAATGAACTCATTTTTTCCCGTCTAATTTTGACATTAATAGGATTAAAAATCAAGATATTTCATGCAAATATAATATGCACAAACGGCAGAACAATATCTGAGGTGTGTTATAGGCTTATTATTTCTCAAATTCCTCGATAATCTTAGATTTCTATACTTTTTCTGCTGAGAAGTCACGGCCAAAATCGGTTAAGATCAATGGAAGTGGTAAAATATTTTCTCTCTAATAAATTCCTCCTCCCCCTGCCACCACTTAACACCGTTTAGGGATCGTTCACAAGGAACAGTTGAGAAGAGAACACCGGTTTGGCTTCGTAGTTCTTTCATGTGAAGTTATTTAAAATCACTAAACTAAGCTGCAGTGCTCTGTGGCGTAGTGGTTAGCGTGCTGGACAATTCACATTATATTTTCACGTTCGCGCCGACCTACCGTGGTCGTTTTTTTTTTTTTTTCCTAAACCACTGGAATGGACTTTTCTTGGTGGCCGAACTGTTAACGTTGCAGATGTTTTTTTTTTCACACTTTATTTTTCTTATTTTTACTCATGACTCCGGGTTTGATCCTTCCTACTTACCTACCATAACATTTTTTAAAACTCCACACCCCCGTCCCGGAAACAAACACTCGGGCAACGCCGGGTACCCCCGCTATATATATATATATATATATAAATAAAATGAACTCATTTTTTCCCGTCTAATTTTGACATTAATAGGATTAAAAATCAAGATATTTCATGCAAATATAATATGCACAAACGGCAGAACAATATCTGAGGTGTGTTATAGGCTTATTATTTCTCAAATTCCTCGATAATCTTAGATTTCTATACTTTTTCTGCTGAGAAGTCACGGCCAAAATCGGTTAAGATCAATGGAAGTGGTAAAATATTTTCTCTCTAATAAATTCCTCCTCCCCCTGCCACCACTTAACACCGTTTAGGGATCGTTCACAAGGAACAGTTGAGAAGAGAACACCGGTTTGACTTCGTAGTTCTTTCATGTGAAGTTATTTAAAATCACTAAACTAAGCTGCAGTGCTCTGTGGCGTAGTTGTTAACGTGCTGGGCAATTCACATTACATTTTCACGTTCGCGCCGACCTATCGTAGTCGTTTTTTTTTTTTTTTTTCCTAAACAACTGGAATGGACTTTTCTTGGTGGCCGAACTGTTAACGTTGCAGATGTTTTTTTTTGTTTTTTTTCACACTTTATTTTCCTACTTTTACTCATGCCTCCGGGTTTGATCCTTCCTACTTACCTACCATAACATTTTTTAAAACTCAACCCCGTCCCGGAAACAAACACTCGGGCAACGCCGGGTACCCCCGCTAGTCTATCTATATAAATAAAATGAACTCATTTTTTCCCGTGGGATTTTGACCTTAATAGGATTAAAAATCAAGATATTTCATGCAAATATAATATGCACAAACGGCAGAACAATATCTGAGGTGTGTTATAGGCTTATTATTTCTCAAATTCCTCGATAATCTTAGATTTCTATACTTTTTCTGCTGAGAAGTCACGGCCAAAATCGGTTAAGATCAATGGAAGTGGTAAAATATTTTCTCTCTAATAAATTCCTCCTCCCCCTGCCACCACTTAACACCGTTTAGGGATCGTTCACAAGGAACAGTTGAGAAGAGAACACCGGTTTGGCTTCGTAATTCTTTCATGTGAAGTTATTTAAAATCACTAAACTAAGCTGCAGTGCTCTGTGGCGTAGTGGTTAGCGTGCTGGACAATTCACATTATATTTTCACGTTCGCGCCGACCTACCGTACTCGTTTTTTTTTTTTTTTCCTAAACAACTGGAATGGACTTTTCTTGGTGGCCGAACTGTTAACGTTGCAGATGTTTTTTTTTTCACACTTTATTTTCCTATTTTTACTCATGACTCCGGGTTTGATCCTTCCTACTTACCTACCATAACATTTTTTAAAACTCCACCCCCCCCGTCCCGGAAACAAACACTCGGGCAACGCCGGGTACCCCCGCTATATATATATATATATATATATATATATATAAATAAAATGAACTCATTTTTTCCCGTCTAATTTTGACATTAATAGGATTAAAAATCAAGATATTTCATGCAAATATAATATGCACAAACGGCAGAACAATATCTGAGGTGTGTTATAGGCTTATTATTTCTCAAATTCCTCGATAATCTTAGATTTCTATACTTTTTCTGCTGAGAAGTCACGGCCAAAATCGGTTAAGATCAATGGAAGTGGTAAAATATTTTCTCTCTAATAAATTCCTCCTCCCCCTGCCACCACTTAACACCGTTTAGGGATCGTTCACAAGGAACAGTTGAGAAGAGAACACCGGTTTGGCTTCGTAATTCTTTCATGTGAAGTTATTTAAAATCACTAAACTAAGCTGCAGTGCTCTGTGGCGTAGTGGTTAGCGTGCTGGACAATTCACATTATATTTTCACGTTCGCGCCGACCTACCGTACTCGTTTTTTTTTTTTTTTCCTAAACAACTGGAATGGACTTTTCTTGGTGGCCGAACTGTTAACGTTGCAGATGTTTTTTTTTTTCACACTTTATTTTCCTATTTTTACTCATGACTCCGGGTTTGATCCTTCCTACTTACCTACCATAACATTTTTTAAAACTCCACCCCCCCCGTCCCGGAAACAAACACTCGGGCAACGCCGGGTACCCCCGCTATATATATATATATATATATAAATAAAATGAACTCATTTTTTCCCGTCTAATTTTGACATTAATAGGATTAAAAATCAAGATATTTCATGCAAATATAATATGCACAAACGGCAGAACAATATCTGAGGTGTGTTATAGGCTTATTATTTCTCAAATTCCTCGATAATCTTAGATTTCTATACTTTTTCTGCTGAGAAGTCACGGCCAAAATCGGTTAAGATCAATGGAAGTGGTAAAATATTTTCTCTCTAATAAATTCCTCCTCCCCCTGCCACCACTTAACACCGTTTAGGGATCGTTCACAAGGAACAGTTGAGAAGAGAACACCGGTTTGAGTTCGTAGTTCTTTCATGTGAAGTTATTTAAAATCACTAAACTAAGCTGCAGTGCTCTGTGGCGTAGTTGTTAACGTGCTGGGCAATTCACATTACATTTTCACGTTCGCGCCGACCTATCGTAGTCGTTTTTTTTTTTTTTTTTTCCTAAACAACTGGAATGGACTTTTCTTGGTGGCCGAACTGTTAACGTTGCAGATGTTTTTTTTTGTTTTTTTTCACACTTTATTTTCCTACTTTTACTCATGCCTCCGGGTTTGATCCTTCCTACTTACCTACCATAACATTTTTTAAAACTCAACCCCGTCCCGGAAACAAACACTCGGGCAACGCCGGGTACCCCCGCTAGTCTATCTATATAAATAAAATGAACTCATTTTTTCCCGTGGGATTTTGACCTTAATAGGATTAAAAATCAAGATATTTCATGCAAATATAATATGCACAAACGGCAGAACAATATCTGAGGTGTGTTATAGGCTTATTATTTCTCAAATTCCTCGATAATCTTAGATTTCTATACTTTTTCTGCTGAGAAGTCACGGCCAAAATCGGTTAAGATCAATGGAAGTGGTAAAATATTTTCTCTCTAATAAATTCCTCCTCCCCCTGCCACCACTTAACACCGTTTAGGGATCGTTCACAAGGAACAGTTGAGAAGAGAACACCGGTTTGGCTTCGTAATTCTTTCATGTGAAGTTATTTAAAATCACTAAACTAAGCTGCAGTGCTCTGTGGCGTAGTGGTTAGCGTGCTGGACAATTCACATTATATTTTCACGTTCGCGCCGACCTACCGTACTCGTTTTTTTTTTTTTTCCTAAACAACTGGAATGGACTTTTCTTGGTGGCCGAACTGTTAACGTTGCAGATGTTTTTTTTTTTCACACTTTATTTTCCTATTTTTACTCATGACTCCGGGTTTGATCCTTCCTACTTACCTACCATAACATTTTTTAAAACTCCACCCCCCCGTCCCGGAAACAAACACTCGGGCAACGCCGGGTACCCCCGCTTTCTATATAAATAAAATGAACTCATTTTTTCCCGTGGGATTTTGACCTTAATAGGATTAAAAATCAAGATATTTCATGCAAATATAATATGCACAAACGGCAGAACAATATCTGAGGTGTGTTATAGGCTTATTATTTCTCAAATTCCTCGATAATCTTAGATTTCTATACTTTTTCTGCTGAGAAGTCACGGCCAAAATCGGTTAAGATCAATGGAAGTGGTAAAATATTTTCTCTCTAATAAATTCCTCCTCCCCCTGCCACCACTTAACACCGTTTAGGGATCGTTCACAAGGAACAGTTGAGAAGAGAACACCGGTTTGGCTTCGTAGTTCTTTCATGTGAAGTTATTTAAAATCACTAAACTAAGCTGCAGTGCTCTGTGGCGTAGTGGTTAGCGTGCTGGACAATTCACATTATATTTTCACGTTCGCGCCGACCTACCGTGGTCGTTTTTTTTTTTTTTCCCAAACCACTGGAATGGACTTTTCTTGGTGGCCGAACTGTTAACGTTGCAGATGTTTTTTTTTTCACACTTTATTTTTCTTATTTTTACTCATGACTCCGGGTTTGATCCTTCCTACTTACCTACCATAACATTTTTTAAAACTCCACACCCCCGTCCCGGAAACAAACACTCGGGCAACGCCGGGTACCCCCGCTATATATATATATATATATAAATAAAATGAACTCATTTTTTCCCGTCTTATTTTGACATTAATAGGATTAAAAATCAAGATATTTCATGCAAATATAATATGCACAAACGGCAGAACAATATCTGAGGTGTGTTATAGGCTTATTATTTCTCAAATTCCTCGATAATTTTAGATTTCTATACTTTTTCTGCTGAGAAGTCACGGCCAAAATCGGTTAAGATCAATGGAAGTGGTAAAATATTTTCTCTCTAATAAATTCCTCCTCCCCCTGCCACCACTTAACACCGTTTAGGGATCGTTCACAAGGAACAGTTGAGAAGAGAACACCGGTTTGACTTCGTAGTTCTTTCATGTGAAGTTATTTAAAATCACTAAACTAAGCTGCAGTGCTCTGTGGCGTAGTTGTTAACGTGCTGGGCAATTCACATTACATTTTCACGTTCGCGCCGACCTATCGTAGTCGTTTTTTTTTTTTTTTTTCCTAAACAACTGGAATGGACTTTTCTTGGTGGCCGAACTGTTAACGTTGCAGATGTTTTTTTTTGTTTTTTTTCACACTTTATTTTCCTACTTTTACTCATGCCTCCGGGTTTGATCCTTCCTACTTACCTACCATAACATTTTTTAAAACTCAACCCCGTCCCGGAAACAAACACTCGGGCAACGCCGGGTACCCCCGCTAGTTTTAAATATATACACTTCCGTATAATGGAATATCTGGCGAAGGAAATAATCATTTCTACGTAACATCAAGCCGTAAAAGGATTAATTCTGTAAAACGAATAATCCCCCACCCAATCCTATATTATAAAAGCATTAGTATCGTAAATAAAAAATGTAAATAAATAACAATATTTGTATGCGTGTGAGTGTGCACGCCTGTGTAAATGGAGACAAAATATGCCTATGAGCGATGAAAAACAATATTATCCAATTAAAATCTTATTTTCTAGTCATCGTTAAAAGAAATACCATCATTTTTGTTTTCCATTCTCGTACTGCGAATCTGTAATCACCGCAAAACAAGTTGCCTTCCCTAGAAGGAGAGTGAAAAGATTTCCAGCACTGTCTACGTCGTTTGATCACAATTGCATCTTACATTGAGTTTTCGATGACAATAACCGATTATTTTATCTGCCGAATGTAGTTATTATTAGCCTTTCACGATGGCGGTATATTTCATGTCCTTCGAATCAAGGTACTACACCTCTTTGGTCACTCGCTACGTCATGGAATTTTTCTGCAGTATGTTAGTGTATCTGTTATTTGTGAATGTGACAAGGCTTGAATTATATTACTTGCTTATATATTCACTCAGTTGTTCTGAGCGCATCTTGGTATGTTTAATCTATGCAGCGAGTTATGTGTTCATTGTACTTATGAACTACCACTTATCAAAGCGCAAAAGTAACCCGAGGAGAAGTATTAATGACTTCGACGGGAGACTAGTTAGATTTTGATTATTTAACACAACGACTCAACAAGATTTTTGCGACATGTTGTAGTTAGCTGGTTTACAGCTCCGTAATACTGAGTTCCACAGATTTGAGGTTATTGGGCAGAAACTTTGATCATGAAGGATTTGTTTAGCTCTAGATACACAAAGAAAGAAAGAGAATTAGTTGCATTGGGTAGAGATAAAGGATTTTATGTAAATTCTTACAGGTAAACGTCTACCATTAAACTAAAACTAGAGTAAAATGTAGCGCATGCTAATTTATTGTTTGACAGTGACATTTGACTACGGAGTTGGTTTCAGCACTATATGATTTTATTTAATATTTCTGCTGTTCTATTCAGTAGATTTCATTAATTCAGCCCATTATGATTTCACTTCGTTTTTATTCTAACCTTTCTTTGTGATCGTATAATTATTGGCATTACCATATATTTCTTAATATTGCATATCTGACTCAGTTCAAGAAAGTTCACTATATTTACAACTTTAAGTTTTTTTTACTTCCCTCAGTGCATCGAAATTTATTATTTCACAGTTTTATGTTTCTTTGTTGAATATTAATATGTATGTCATATTATTTTATACCGTAATTGACCAAATAATAGCCGCTACATTCGTGAATGTAATACCCGTACTTTCAAATGACATTGCCACAATTTCTAGTAGATTAGCTTCCCTACATTGTTATGCTTGGTTTTATTTTCCCTTCAAAAAAAGCTCACTGCGTTCACTAATCGTGCAAATTTTAGTGTTTTATTCACAACGTTTATATTTTCTTTTGTTCTAGACTATATCAATTTTGAATTTGATGTATTTTGTTATCATCGCGTTGTTTTGTGCGGCTGTCGACAGCAGATCCTTTTACTATTCAAGTAACTTTATTGTATTCTTCTTTATCTTAATACTCTTCTTTACATTCTATTTCTTCTTCTTCTATTTCTTCATCTTCATCATCTTCTTCTTTTTCTTTTTCTTCATCTTCTATTTCTTCCTCTTCTTCTTCGTTTTCTGTTGTTTAAAGTTAGGAAAAGGAAAGGGGAGGGGAACCCAGATCAAATGAATAGAAGTCTTACCGCGTGTGTGTCGGGCGAAGGTTGGGCGAAAGAGAGAGAAATCAAGATGGCGCCCATAGGTTTAAAAGGTGTGCGCTGGCGGAAGTCACGAAAAATCACGTGAAATCACGCGGGAAGAATTTATAAATGGAATTGACAGGTTCGATCAGGGAGAGAGAGACAAACGAAGTCTGGTACCAGTAATGATATCAAACTCGGCGGTTGTTTGAATTTCAAAGACGAATATTTTTTTTGTATTTTGCTGTACTAAACTAGAAACCCTTAATTTTCTTCGTCCTTTTCTTCTTTATTCTTCCCCTTCTTCTAATTTTTCCTTTTCTTCTTTCTCTTTTTCTTATTATTATAGGCAGTGGAAGTAATAATAATAGTTTTAGTGGTAGTGTTTATTCTCGTTCACCTATCGCCGGTTCTGAATTTCTGTTAGGTGTATTATTAATAGTATCGATCGTTATTTTTCATTTTATGATTAGTACAGAAGCTGTCTGAAATGTTAGCGTGACTAACTTATCGGATTCAAAATGGTTTAGAATGTTTTCAATAGCAACCGAAGGGGAAGGCGCTGTAAGAAACGTTTTTTGCTTTACTTTGTTTATGCTTTTTTTTTTTTTTAGATATTAAAAGTTTCATAAGAAGTTCATTTCAAAGCAGAGTTCGGCTAAAAGTACAACAGCAACTTCTTGAAAACACAGCAAGATACCTCAAAATTCAGAACATGAAATGTCTCCTACTTTTCAATACGTTTAGTTGAGTCTCAAAGCCGTTTTAATTTTTTAAATACATTTTAGATTTCATGGCCTATTTCGTGAAAATCTTACACTTTCACGGAAAATTAAATAAGGAATGAAAATATTCATTAAACACGATTAGTCGAATACAAATTGCTACTTTACTATTTCATTACTCGAGAGGTGTCCGGGTTCATACTATTATACAAACCGTTATACGCATGTATCATCGTTAATCCAAGTTTAGAGAAAAGTTTTATTTAAAAAGACAGACAATAAAAAAATATCTGAGCGTGAGGTTAGCCAAGTAGGCGTGATGCATTAGCGATAGAGTCAGTGTGTGTGTGTGTGTGTGTGTGAGAGAGAGAGAGAGAGAGAGAGAGAGAGAGAGAGAGATACATAGAGGACAGCTCGTTTTGCTATATCATGCTGCCATGTGTACACTTTCTCTTATTAGGTAAAACATTCGGACACGTCTTTTATGTTTGAGGTCTCACCAACAAAAAATATATAAATCTACGTGGCGGAAACCACGTAGTGTCAGCGACCTACGTAAGGGTACCTCTGATCATTAGCGGTCACTAAAACGTTTCCATTAAACACATTAATTAGATACAATACAGTTTCAGGAAATATTAAATAAGGTGTATTCCCACATAATGTACGATACGATTATAAAGCAGCATGACGGGTTCCATAGTCCACAACCGTATCCAGTTAGCCGATCACAAACACTGAACGCAATACATATTTACCATTTTCAAATACAAGATTCTAAACAAGTTGGCATACCGATTCGATAAGATCACGAAATTAAGCAGCGTTGAGACTGGCAATTACTAAATAGGTTACCATTTGTGAGAAGAAAATATTATAACGAACAAACCATTTGGCTACAACTATCAACATCTTCCCTTACTCACTATCTGTGTCTAAAACTAAACCAAATTCTCCGAGCTAATTCTTCCTAGAGCCTATGGAAAATAAGAAGCGGGGAGTTTCCGATTGAATATATATATATATATATATATATATATATATATATATATATATATATATATATATATTGAGGATGAATCTTAAAAATTGTAAATTATTAATCTGTTTCTAAAGGAAAAAAAAACAAAATCAAATTGAGTGTACGACCGTTTCGCAAACGATATTCATTTTATTTTGTGAATATAATCTACTTGTCAGCACAAAAAGAGGAGGTAGTCTAAGGCACTAAAATAAAACTAGCATTTTTGTAGTAAGCAAGGTAGATAGTCCTTTATATTGAGTTACATGTGAAAACTTGTTTTAAAGTTCGTGAGTATATATATGGGCATCTTGCTGTTTTTGTATTTTGGGAATAAAAATATATATAAATATAAATACATATGTATATTTCATTGAATAAAATAGACATTCTTTGTCTACTAATTCTATTTTCGATCCTTTCAAACTTTCGAATAACAGTCTTCACTTCTGGCAAGGACTGGCTAATCACGTTATTTATCACAAATCCAAGTACTTTTCGAATCATTCAGAATTCATCTACGGGGACATAATAAATCTAACTTGTTTTGATAATTTATTTTATTAAATACTTTTTAATTATTTTATTAATTATTTATCATTTAAATTTTTATTTTATGTAATATGCCTTATATAAGCATTACTGTTTATATATATATATATATATATATATATATATATATATATATATATATATATATATATATATAATACTACAATTTATTCCAAACAAAGCACAGTGCCACTTTGATGCAGGGAGCTACTATCGGGGACATAATTTGCAGGGATACTATATAAGGAGTTGAGCAGCTAGATGTCTGCTCACAGTACACTTGAACTTCTGTGTGTCAATGCAATTGGGAAAGCAGGAACTCGGAAGGGAGTGCTAAAGTCTAGTACTTCTGGGGAAGAAACTCTTAGAGTAAAAGGCTTTCTTACATCTAGGGATCTCTACTGTGTGGGAGTGTGATTTATCTGCTTGTCAGGTATGTTGAGGGTATTTATGTCGAGGGGTTACAAGGGCTTCGTCGGAAAATCCACCATTAAAATACTTATAGAACAGACAAAGATATGCAACATTTTGAGGATGGGACAGACGTTGAAGCTTAGATGAAAGTTCAAGGCCTATTTGGTGAGTGAATCTCTTTTAAACTCTTTCCAGGAGCGAGAGAGTAGTAGCAGATACATCAGCCGAAATGTTAAAACAATACTCCATACATGGGCGAATGTTGGCCTTGTAAAGGTACAAGACACTTTTAGGCATAATTAACTTTCTATTGTAGTTAAGAGATCCCCCCTCGCCCCTCCCCTTTCGCGGGACACCTTTGTGGCCTCCGGGCCAAGATCAATGTGTAGTATCTGTCCGACAGATGCTGCAATCAAAGACCATTCCCTCTCCCCCTCTCTCCATATTTAAAAATGACTTTGTGCCTAATTTGCTCAGTGGGGAAGCAAATAAATACAGCCCCTCCCCGGCAGGGGAGAACCTTTGTGGTCTTTGGGCCAAGATCAAAGTGATCCGGCAGATGCTGCATTTTCAGACCATTGCACTTGTGGCAATTAGTTATTGGTCCATGTAGGGACAACTCTATATACCATGACAGAAGTACCAGCTCCCCCTTTCCTCCCCTTGGGGGAGCTGGTCTCCCCTTCACCTCCCCCTTCCACTCCACATTAAAAACGACCTTGTGTCATATTTTGCTTACGTGGAGAAGCAAATAAATACCCATCTTCTTCGCAGCAGCCTTGGCAATGCTCTCGGTGTATTTGTTTTAGCTCATATTCCTTGTGAACGTTTATTCTAGGAGTTTGAAATAAGTACTTCCAGGTAACTTATCTTTAGCCATAGCTATTGCTGGTTTAGAAGGTTTCTTCTAATTGTTGACAGAAACAAGCTTAGTCCTGGCAGCATTGAATGTGACCATCCATTTTTGTCCTCATTCCACTAATGATTGGAGGTATTTCTTCAATGTTTCAGCCATTTCCTTAGATGTGTGTTCATTTGTTTTCCTCTTGTGCCGTTATATACCGTTGTGCCATCAGCAAATATACGCATCTCAGAGTCAATTTTATCAGGAAGGTAATTTATGAATATTAGGAATAATAAACGTCAAAGGATAGACCCCTGAGGTACATCCGCATTTATATCACATTGATTTAGATGTACCGCCGGAAAAAAATCCAGGTTGTACTCGAGTAAAACCTGGATTTTTTTCTTATTTAAAGAAGGATTTGATTATGTTATGTATTCGTCCAGTGATACCGTATGATCTGATTTTTCATCGTGCCAAACCCTTTCAAAAGCTTTAGATATATCTAGGGCAACCACTCTATCCTCCCCGGCTTTAAATAGTGTATAGTATGTACGTTCAGAGATTGCAGTTCGAATGTCTGCTGTAGAACGGGGTTGCTTAAATCTATATTGTTAGACGATTAGAAGTTTAGCAGCTGTAAGGTGATGGACTAGAGGTTGGTTAATTGGGGACTCAAATATTTTGGCGAACAGCGGGAGGAGGCTAATAGGATGATATTTTAATGGGTCAGTTCTTTTGCTAGAATTATTGTAAACTGGGGATGGGTCAGAAGTGTGCTGGGGCGTGCGCGCCACTTCTGACCACACACCTTCAACAATGTAAACATAATTTTTGTGAAATTCTAAACGGTATGCAACTCGGTAAATGTGGGCGTGTTACTTATAGAAAAACGGTTAATTAAACTGCAGAGGCACCTGTTAAACTACACAAGTTCTGTAATTTAATACCTCCCCAAAAAGGGAACGAAAATCAATTTTTAGATCAATTAAAAAACATTAAAAACTACGCAAGACGAAAAAAAAAATTGAATCACTTTTTTTTTGAAAATTTTCTTATTTCAAATGACTGCGTACGTATCATGAAACAAAGACATTACCGAAGGCGGTGAAATGGCACAAAATGGTCCAAAGGTTCAGGAGTTCATACCATACAAACGGTAAATTTGCGACGGGTTTGATCATCAGATTCGTTGTTAGCGACATCGAATACCCCTAAAAATAAATTAGGGTGGTCAGTGTTCTGTCGGAGCGTACGGTAACATTTATCAAAACATTTACTGCTCATACTGCATCATCTACATATCGAGCTATCTACAAATAGATAAGAAAATTTTTAAATTAACCACTTCAAACTATAGAATGGATTTGCGCATGTACAAAAGTGATATAAATATGTCAGCAAGCTTAAACGAACATTTTACATTTCAACTAGCCGACATATTTCTGAACGCGTTATTCATCAACCTAACCAAAGATTTTACTTATTATAAACCATCCTTGGTGTACGATTCCTAATTGCAGTGTTATGTGAGAAGTAGTTTAAGGGTTTATTGGTTAAATATATTGACACAGATAGACTCACACATACATCCATCTACGGTTTTAAATATATTTTATTGCACTAAACGCTATATTGAACAAAGAACAATTGAACAAGGAAACTTAAACGAGATTAATAACACAGACAAGACATTTACTTTAATATATGCTTAGTATGCAATGGCATTCCCTTTTGATTTCTTTAAAAGATCAATCATTTTAGACATGCTCTCAACCAAAGTGGAACACTGTGAAGAGGACATGCTATTCCATTCGCTTTGCACAGCTTCCCACAGTTTGTCATTGTTCGAAAAGGTTCTCCCTTCTATGCATAAGATATTATGGACCAAATATTCTCGATTAGGTTAAATCGGGGCTTTGACCTGACCGAAATATAACATTAATTGAATTATCAGAAAACTATTTTTTGTGACTTTAGCAGTGTGTGCAGGGGCATTATTGTGTTGAAAAATAATGTTCTGAGATATTCCCAGCTGCTAGATACTTGGTAACAGTCCTGTTTCTAATATTCGAATGTATTCCTTTGCATTGATTGACTTCTCACATCTAATAAGTTCCTGAACTCCTGCTGCAGTAAAAGTTCCCCATACCATTATCGCTCCATTCCCGTGTTTATCTGTCGTTTTTATGAAAGTCCTTCTCCAGTTCTTTGATTGCACCATTCGCAAGACAAAATCGTGATTCATCTGACAAGAAAAAATTCCTGAACCAGTCTGTATCTTTCTTGCCTAATACGAGAAAAAATCCTTTTCTATCATTGATGTTCTTCTTAGAAAAAATGGCTTCTTTGCACACCTTTTAGAAGAAAATCCCATTTCTTTCATTCGTCTAGATATTGTATATCTAGAAAGAGAATTTCCAGCCCGTTTTGAATTCTTTGCTGTGGTAAACATAAGTTTTCTTTCAATACTTAAAAACAGTTAATTTAAGCCTGTGGTCATCCTTCAAAGTGAATGCTCGAGGGCGACCAGATCCAGATTTCCCTTTTACCAAGCATTCGACTTCGAACCTTTGACCAATTCGCTTCACTACAGAAAGATGTTTTCACTTTTTCGTTTCCTAAAATATCAAAATTCTGCTTGTAAGTCATTTTGGGGTACCTTAATCCTGCAATTCGGTTTTTTATATCCTCGCCAACATGCAGTTTTGCCATTTTTAGGATTAATTTCCCCACTTATTATTACATGCTATAATAATAATGATCTGTAAAATAGAGATTTTCAGTTAAAATGAACAAAAATTAATGGGAAAATATTGAAAAATCGATTTCATCCTGCTTTCATTCTTGGCCCATTTTTTTTGCTCATGTATATATATATATAATTATATTTTACTATAATAATTAAATACCTACAGACACTAGTGCTTCATCCTTTCGGGAATCTTCAGTGCAGGGTTTCACGATTAATACCAGTCGAACGATTCGAACCCCGCAACACGAGACATATCTGGCTCGATTAGCGAAGACCTAACCAATTCGGCTACCATTAACCGCGTGAAATAACGTTGAATTTAAACATTTTTAATTTTAAATGTTCATTTACGTAATCAGAGAGTGATCTTATCGTTATACGATGATCTATGCATAAGAGCTAAACTGACCGACTGTATATATATATATATATATATATATATATATATATATATATATATGCATATATATTGGTATTTCTACTACTTCATATTAAATTGTACGTTTTTGTAGAACAATTATTAAAATGTTTATTAACCTATAACTACTGTAATTTTCTGAAAGTGAGAATTATTTCGAATGCATACTGCACAGATAATTCACTGGAGAAATATAGGATTATTATTTAAAACTCAAACACAATAACTGTATCGAATACCCATTTTTCTGCTAAGATTTTAGGCATCTTTCTGTCATACGTTGCGTGTCATGTGTCGGTTTCTAGTGAAATCAGCCAAACAATATGATCTGTTTCACTTCAACGGAGTTGGATCCTTTTAATGCCGACATGATGGAATACGAAGAACGCCTCGTTTCACCAGGTCGTGACTAGAATCTGTATAGCTTTTTCATTAAAAAGACTGGCGGTAACTGAAACGGAAAAAAATGGTGGGAAGAGTCAAAAAGACTCCAGAGGCGATCGTCATGGTGGCAAGCGACAAGCGCCTTCAGAAAATCCCTTGAAAACAACAAAAAAGAAACAACAATACACTTGAAATCTATAGTCAACATATTTTTACAAGTTTGTAAGACGTGCAGGGGTTTTCCGATTACCGACATACATGGTCGAACACACACTAGGAATTTTGAATAAACACACTGGGGAAAATCAAACACTTAACACATCGAATGAAACAAAAATCACATATTGATTTTATTTGAAAAGGAAAGAAAATAAACTAAGCAAAACGTGCCGTTGCGACTGTTTAAAATGTAATCATTTCCTACTTATGTTTCAATGAATAAAATCAGATGAGAGCTGTTTGAAATAGGAAATACACCCTTATACATATCTATCTATCTATCTATCTATCTACATACCTACGTATGTATGCATATATATATATGTGTGTGTATGTGTGTGTGTGTATTTGCAATAAGAAATAGATTTGTCTATGTATGAAAATTAAATAAAATCACAAACATTCATGCAAGTTTCAATGAATATCTATGCACCCGCATATACACACATATATGTATACATATACATATATATATGTGTATATATGTACATAAATACATATATATATCTACATATATATGCATATATATATGTATATATATATATATGTAGTCATCCACATACAGTACTATTTCGCTGTTTCACAGCTCATCAGTGCGGCTAGACATGCAACTACCTCATGCCAGGATCGAAACCAGGTCGCCCAAATGACAGTCGGAGCTTCTAACCGTTTCGCTATACAGCTGCTGCTATGCGGGCAATGAATTTACAATGTTTTGACATTGTTCAAATATCTAAGCTCAATTTGTTTACACAAA